>NW_008668678.1:12731-47554 GCF_000695815.1 Acanthisitta chloris
TCTTTTACACTAAGCTACTTGGAGATACCTGCAGTTCTTTGCATTTTGGTACATCCATCCACTTAACCAGAAAGAAAACAGTTGCCTTTCCAGTTGGAAAAAAGAAATTTCTAAGAGTTTGTTTTGATTACAAATGCCAGTGGCTAAAACATCCTAACTTTGCAAACAGTTACCCTAAGAAAATGATTTTCAGCAACTTTAGGAAATTTAATCCCTCTTTCTACACAGTAGTGCTAAAGTGACTGGAGTCAGGCTGGTGAGATAAAATACATTGTCAGTGCTTCTTCAACAAGGTAGGGCTAAGATGTCACTACATACTGTGTTCTTCTTGGTTTTGCACTGTACACGCAGAGACCGCGTAGAATGGCTTATTCCTTTGTCTAGGGCTCTGATCTCTCTGCCCTTCCTTTGCCCAGCAGTTGAAAAGAGCTGTCACTTTGGACACAGGCAGGGAGTTGCATTGTTCCCTGTCACTTTGCAGTGTGATGGGAGGCAAAAACATTATTGCATCTCCTTCTATGCACATCAGTACACCAGGCACATCAGGCAACTGAGACCCCTCCATCCTTCTCTTGTCCCTCATGCTCTGTCTTTTAGGGTCTCTGCCTACCTGGCTTGCTTCCTGCCATTTAATTTGGGGCTCCCCAGTGGCATTTATCCATTGTGGAGCCTTTCCAGGAATGTGAACTTGTGGCATGTGGGACCATGGGGACTGTGCTGCCAGATCACCGAAGCCACCCCTTGCCTTCTCCTTAGAGACAAGGTTTAGCCAGGAAACCCAGTGGGCAATTCAGCATAACAGCTAGATGTACATTGTCAGATCCTCACTGCAGAGCAGGAAAATGCTAGCTGGAGACAGACTGCATTTCATTCCTGATGTGTGTGTGCACAGACTTGGCAGCCAGCAGCAAGAAAATGCAATTGCATTGCACTTCTTCAGATACCCGTCCCAGTAATTAAGCTGGTTTGTTGAAGTGTTGGACAAATCATTTAGATATATCTCATGGAGAGGAAATAAAGGCACACTGGGGATGCTGCTCATAGATGTGGCAGTATGACACCCACTGAAGGTACCCGTTTAATGCAGATCAGTGGGTGTTGTGGTCCTAGTGCTGTTTAGCCCTGTTTAGCCCTGTTATGAAGGCTGCTGCCTGTAACTCTGTTGTAGTAAAAAGTAATTTTTCCTCTTAGTGGGTTTGCATTGGTATTTCATTGCTGCCATTGGATTTTCCCTGATGTGTGGTATTATATCCATGTAAACCTCAGTAAATTTAGCTGCAAGAGAAGAGATGATATATTGCTGTTCTGTGTAGACTCTGAGGAAATGGTCCTGGTTTGTGACTTATGTCCCAAACTCTCCACAGCTGCAGCAGGACTTACCCACTTAGCTGCCTTCCTGTGCATCTGGCCAAGAATAAACTCCTTGCACGGTCATCACATCCAGCCTTGTATTGGAAGGTCTGTTGCAGGAAATGGTAAACTTGTGACAAACATGACTCATGCTAAGGACGAGTGGGCAAGTGTATCTCTGGTTAAGTCTCTCTATTTACCCTAGTGGAGCCACAGTCAAGGGGGACACCTAATGCATCAAGCCATGACTGTTCAACTGTGTGGTGTTGAAATTGCATCTGTATGCTCTCATGTTTCATTCAACAGAAGGTTCCATCAAACCTGTGTCTAAGGCAAGCAGTGGTGACCGTAAGTTGTTGTCCCTCTGGCTTGTCCCACCACTTGTTTGGGAGGAGATCCAGGCCTGTCTGCTGGAACTGTAGCATCAAACTTGCTTCCCCGTAATGAGCTTTATCAGCACTCCCCAGGGTGGTCATCAGTTTGTCCATGCCGGCAATAAAGCAGATGTAGAGAGGGACTTTGCAAATCAAACTGACTGCTAAGCATGGAAAGTAGGTATGTGTTTTTTTCAGGTGCCTCCAAAAAATGTCCTTTGAGGCAAGTAATGGAGGTGTGCAGGTGGAGTGGTCCATGCCTGACCATGATAAAGATTCTGGCTTTCTCTGAAAAAGCCTCACCTTCAGCAGTCCTTTCTCAAGAAAGAGCAGGCAGAGCACATGGGGCTTCAGGGATTCTCAGCCCACCTGCCTTCCCTCTGAAATTACCGTTAAGAGACAGAGTTCTGATGTCTCATCTTTTCCTTCACACAGGTTTTCTGATGGTGTGATTATATTTTCTTGAAGGCTGGTGTAATAAAGTTGAGTCAGTGACACAAGGCCAACAGCAGCAGTAGGAGAATTCCTACTACAAGATCTGCTGGCTGCAGAAAGTTATAAAACTGCATGCTATGGCATAGTTCTGTCTGCCAAAGTCCTGCTGGCACACATTCAGTAACCCAGCACTGCAGAGAAGTGCCAGGGTCTGGTTTGTTGGTTTGGCTTTTGTCCATCCTGAAAAGGCCATGCTCATTTCAGGACTGCAAAGAATGGACTGCAAAGAATGTGCAGGCAGAAGGGTGCTGGGTACGCCACCTCTTCTGGGCATGGGAGCTTTTGACAGCAGAAACCACCCCTGGTTTGGACTTGCAAAGGAATTAATTCCTGAAAAAAATGTGGGTTTCTCCAAAATATTTTGTCCTCCTTCCTCTCTCCCCTATTTAAAATGAGTAAAAGAATTGGCATTGGCATTCAGTCTGGCATTTTCAGACTGATGTAATTTTCTTCTGAAGTTTTGAAATCCAATTTGGAAATACAGAAAGAAACAGTAGAGTTTTGTGCACAAGAAGAGGCTGATAGCTAATCCCCATTGGTGACCCCACCATGCTTCTGCTCCCCCAGTTCTTGGGGACAAGGCAGTACTTGGGATGGGAGCAATCCATGCAGGGTGTAGTGGCCTTAGGCTCCAGGTACAGGACTAGTTTCCCCTGTCATCTTTTAATCCCCAAACCTCTGTTGTTTCTGTGGGATTTTGCAGATGTTTTTCTTCCAGAAAATGTATCTAGAAAGGGTGAGCAATGCCACAAGTCAGGGAAGATACAGAGTGTGCTCCCCTCCATTGTAACTGCCCCAGATCTGCAACAGGCAGGCAGAGAACCTTATTCCCTTTTAGCAGAAGTTGACCCAAGCATGGTTATTCCCTATGGGATTACTGCAAAATACATGTCCAAAGGAATTCCCAGCAGAGATGGCAGCGAGCCATCTGTAATGCAGTGTCACAGCATGCTAAAAAGTTTGCCTCATGCGCGTGGGCTGGAGTACAGTGAATAATTCGTAAGTGGCAATGATAGGATTGAGTTAACCATCCTTTTCTTGTTCATGGTTTTGATCAAGTTTTCATATTTTTGAAACTTCCACCTATTTAAACAGTTTCCAGAGAGCAGTCTGTGTGTACTGCTAATATTGAAGTTTGCTTTTCAAGTGACAACTGCATGACTTTATTTTTTCTCAGCGATTTCACCACGCTGGATGATTAAGGTATGCTGTCACTCTAGACAGAGATGTGCATCTCCCTTGAGGTCTTTCATCTTATCTGCCCTGTATACAGAAAGCACCTACTATGATGTCTTGGTCAGAGATGAGTCTCGTAATGGGTCCATAGGGAGCAAGCAGTTGTGATTCATGGTTGCCTGCGTGCCAGTTGTATCATCGCAGGAGCACACTGGAAAGATGCAATGTTTAAAACCTTTCTAAGCTTAAAACCTGCCAAGAGTATTCACTTTAAGCCAGCCTAAACAGCCAAGCAATTTTCTTTGCTTTTGATGTCAGCAACTCCCATGCTGGGTATGGCTTCAGGCATGGAACTGGCCTGGAGACAGGGGGTATGAGAGTGGGGCAGTTCTCCTGCTGGCATCCCAAATGCCACAGACTCCTTTACACTAAAAGACTTTTTCTGTGTGCATTTTCAGATAAAGCCCCTGCCTGTTTTCTGTTTGAAAAGTCAGAAGCCAGTGTTCAGTCCCCTTCTGTGACCTGTATGATATCTTTGAGCCTTCTGGGCAAGGAGGAGAAGAAAGATACAGATGTGTTTGCTAACAGAGGAGTTAATGTGTCTAATGCCTCAAGGAGTCTTCATGCCTGAGGCCAAACCAGAGATACAAGTTGCATCTTGTGGTGCAGCAATACTATTTAAGCAAAGGTGCTGGGGGACAGGACCTGGCAACCTGTACTGCTGCCTAGGAGGCTTGGCTAGGTTCTTGCTTGACCAGAAAACCCACTAGATGCTTGGAGAAACAGGAGGGCTCTTGGAGCAGGGAAGCATGCTGAGAACTGTGATCCTCACTGTGTGCAGGCTGGGCTGCTGCAGTAGAGGGGAGCAAGAGAGAAGGTGTTTTCCATAGTAGTCAGGATGTGCACAGTCTTTGAAAAGCATCCAAGGGCAATTTGGAAGGGGAAACAGGCAACTTAAAGCTTGTTGCAATCTTATGTCAGCATCTGCATGCTCTTGAAGCCAACAGACTGCTGCCCTGTACCGTCAGAGAAGAAAACATCAGCAGGATGTAGTGGCCTTAGGCTCCAGGTACAGGACTAGTTTCCCCTGTCATCTTCTTTCAATCCCTAAATCTCTGTTGTTTCTGTGGGATCTCGCAGATGTTTTTCTTCTGGAAAATGTATCTAGAAAGGGTGAGCAATGCCACAAGCCTTTTTATTACACTTCGCATATTAGAAATACATGCTTGAATAGTGAAAGAAGTCTTTGGAATATGAAAAAAAATCCCCAAATTACAACATGACTTTTAGTTAGAGGTCATTTTTATTCTTCAAGTATGCAAATGAGACAACACAGCAAGAGATGGCTGTGTTGAAAATCATGTTTTCAGAGATTGCCTTTGGGTATAGACAGGTTCAAGTCCTGTAATGTTCAGGGTCTTCCAACTTTAAAGTCTCACAGGCTTGTTTGATTTGGCTTGGGGAGGGGAGCATCTTGCTTGTTTTCTTTGGGGTTAACAAAAAAATTCCAAGAAGATTCCAGTAGATGCAGCATGGTGCATTATCTCGCATGAGAAGCTAGACTGGTTTTGCAGCTCACTTTCCAGCCAAAACTGTTGACCTAGGGCCTGTGAAAGCTTAAGCAGATGCTTACTCTTGGAAAACTCCCTTTCCACAGTCAGGGTGGTGAGCAGGGCTTGCCTTTAGACAGCCATTGTAACAGTACTCAATCCACTGAGCTGCATCATCCTCCCACCAGTGGTCAATAGTGGATACCATAGAAGGGGTATGAACATGAGGCAGACACGTACTGATGCTTCCTTAGAGTGCTCTCCAACCTCCAGGGACCACCTCTTTGTGCTTTATAGCCCTTAATGGATTTTTCTCGCATGAATTTGTCTAATCATTTTATGAACTCCGAGCAAATTTTAACGGCTGCAGGCAATCCTTTATGAATTTGGTATGTCTGGTAGTTTAAACTGTGCTTTAGATTCACATTGGCCAGAGAGGAGCTATTAGTGGCATTAGTAGAAGGTTTTAGATTTGCAATTGCCCATCTATTTGGAAAGCACTGCCATTTAGAGATGCTGCACTAGCTTCCAGTGCTGCATTAATACAGGTATTGCAGCATTTAACCTAAAACAATGTACTCTGAAGAGCAAAGAGGAGTGTTCCATACCAGGATGGGTGAATACCAGGGGTATTTTAAAAAGCACAGGCGAGTTAATACTGCCTCAAAGACCATGGCCTCTGTTTAAAGCTGAGTGCACTCTGCACTGCAGCATGTGGCAGAATGGCTGCACCTTGCAGCAGGATCTTTCTGATGGCTGTGAGCACTCTTTGTGTCCAGGGAGATGTGAAAATGAGTATTGAGCTGCAGTGAGGGTTCAGGCAGAAAGAATAATTTCATTTGCAAAATTCCATGCATATGC
Source organism: Acanthisitta chloris (assembly GCF_000695815.1). Classification (NCBI taxonomy): domain Eukaryota; kingdom Metazoa; phylum Chordata; class Aves; order Passeriformes; family Acanthisittidae; genus Acanthisitta; species Acanthisitta chloris. The sequence goes on from NW_008668678.1 coordinate 18,538, forward strand.
TGGTAATCAGCTTCAAGAAGTGTTTTGTTTCATTTTTGAGGCATAGTCACATGCAATCAGAGCATGCAATCGCAGGTTGTTGAAAAAGCAAACACACTGGCAGAGCAAAGTAAAACCTGAAAGCCAGTGTTGTACAAAAGGTTTATTGTTCGGATTTTTTTGTGTGTGTGATGGCTGCATTTATTCTGAATGTAAAATCTTCATCCAGCATCCTATTCCAGAGTCATGAGTTCACCCCAGCCCAGATGGCTGGGTGTCTGCTACCAAATGAATTATGGATCAGCTGAATATTTTACAGTTTTATTTATAACTCCCCAGTCGGTAATTGCTACTTTTTCATAGTTTGTTATAAGTCTCTTTGTTATACTTCGCGTATTAGAAATACATGCTTGAATAGTGAAAGAAGTCTTTGGAATATGAAAAAAATCCCCAAATTACCACATGACTTTTAGTTAGAGGTCATTTTTATTCTTCAAGTATGCAAGTGAGACAACCCTGTTGTTGATATATGAAGACATTAAAAGATGAAATAAAAACCATTTTCCTGCATCTACAGACAAATCTTTCAATTTTTACGTGAAATTAAAACATCTTATTATAGATGAAAATAAAAATAGGAAGCAATAGTTGTCCCTATCCACCCTCCTACTAAAAAAAAAGGTAAAAAGAAAGATGATGAGATTCAGCTGATGACATCCATTGCATGTTTGCAGTAGGGTACAAGTTTTACCATCTCACAGTGGCAGTGAGACAAATATCTTTATGGTAAAGCTGTTAGTCTCTTTCAAAGCATGCTACTTGTGAGGCAGTTGCATAAGCTAGAAAAAGCAAATGCCTGGTTACACCTGGGGAAAATTAATTCATGGACTGCACCCTGATGGTGCCCTGCAGCCAGGTGTGAGAGAGCCAGAGCTGCCCAAAATACTCTGCTTGAGGAGTGACCTGTGGCAAGCTGGATTGACACTGATTGCTCTGTATTATCCCAGAGCCCCTGGAATCACTGCCAGCAATGTAGCCTCAGGCTTGGGCTAAAGGAGCAGAGAATGGCCAGTCTAAGTCTAGATTTTTAGAAGTGTATGGGGAGCAAAAAGTGGTACTTTCCAAAAAGCACAGAGCAGGCCATGCTGCAGTCAGATGTAGTAAGAGCATCATGAGGTCAGAGCTGTAAGAAACTTGTGTTTTTGCAGAGCACTGTTCGTGCTACATTACAAGAGTGATAGTGCTGGTTAAAAATTTTATTTCCCATTTTGATGGCATATTTTTAAAGGATTGCAGGTAATCTTATATTAATCTTATTCTAATCACCTTAAAACACAGTCATCAGGGCCAAGGAGTTATCTTTGTATTCTGCTGAGCACAGTATTTGGCAGAGAGCAAAAGTAAAGCATCTGAAATGGTTTCACTACCCAGATGACATCAATTCATAGACCTTTTTTCCCCATGTATGTTGCTTTTGAATTTCACTGCTAATAAAATCCTGTTCAGCTCTTTAGTCTCAGTCTGCAAGCTGATAATTCCTTTGTCTGATATGTTATTTCTCTGATTTTAGCATTAAAATTAGTTTTACATTTTTAACAGTCTGTATAGATGATACTTGTGAAAGTACTCTTAAGACACCAGAAGTCCAAAATAGCTAAAAAAGAATGTAAAAATATTTTCAGTGCTGTTAGAGAAATAGCAGGGGACTTGTAGGCATTTAATAAGCATCCCACTTGTTCTCTGTGGTTTCTTTACCAAACCAAGTGAGCTCTTTATACTGATCTCTCTCAAAAGTTAAGTATAACAGTGAAGGAGCCAGAGTAGCTTACATTTACATTTACATTTCAGCAGCTGTGCATTGAGTGACCTGTGCTATAGAAACACCTCTCAGAGTATTGCAACTTGACAGGGCATATCTCCTTTCCCATGCGGTTGTCATACTGATAATATGAATTTGAACAAGCATGAAGGTGCAAGCACACACACAGCTGCATGGACACAAACATGCAGGACAATGCTGGACAGAAGACAGATGTTACACACCCTTGTTTTATGTGGGTATCTGTGACAGCTTGGTAAAGCTCAGACAGTTCAGATGCCTTTCACTCTTTCTGCCCTTGTGCCAAATTGCTTGCTAGCTGCGCCCACGCTTGGAGAGGGTGTCTCTCTGTACTGCAAGTCAACCCAGCAGTTCTCTGGTCCTATTTTCCTTGTGTTTCTTCTGCCTTGAGCCTGACCTCTCCTGAATATGCAGTTTGTAGTTTATCTATTTATTTGTTCATTTGGCCAGATCTTTTCTCCTCGGTTGCCATTGCACCTGGTGTCTGCACTCATGAGCCAGGCTGGCTTCTGCAGCTCCTTCTTCCCTCCACTGGGAAGCTCCAGCTCGCAGTGTGCATGAAATGCAGATTCCCAATTAGTATTTTACAGTATCAGGCTGAAACACTTTTGTTCCCTGGATTTCTTTTTATTGGAGAGGTGTGTTTCAGTGAGGCTTGTAAGGTTTTTCTCTGTCTTCTACTGTAGTTGCTATTACGATGCACTTTAACAGCAAACCCCTTGTTCATTTCTTGAAACATGTCCTAGATGCTACTTTGGGCACTTGTATATCTTGAAAGGATTAATGTAACAGCAGTAACAGGGCTTCTGGTACTTTATCCCAGTTTGCTGCCCCTCCTTTCCCTGCTGAGGAGGGACACTGGGACACACAACAGGGAGGGGAGAGCCCTACCTGGAGAGGCAAGAGAAGCACCAAGGTGACAGACAACCTAGCAATAAAGCATGTTTCTTCCACAGCAGCTGGGCCAAAGTTCAGCTACATGCAAGTACTACAAAAAGCTCAAGAGTTGGAAGGTTTTAATTAAAACACACTTCAGATGTGCTCATTTGCTGGCATGATGGAATGCTTTCTGCATCTCCTGGTCCTGGAGGAACAGTCCTGATCAAAGCGAGTAACTAATGGGATTTCCGGGTAGATCGGTACAATAGAAATCACCAGAAGGAAAGCATTATTATTTATTTATTTTCCTGCTTCTTTGGGCTTGGTAATTTTTACGAATACAGGCTCTGATCAAAAGGCCCTGTACAAATCGATGCAGAACACCCACTGGCTACGGTGGCGCTGGGTGAGGGTTTTTCTGCTGCAATGCAGCAAGCTAGGGCGATTCATTGCTCTTTGCTGAGAGGTGCCGTGCATGCTGGACTGATCCTGTAAGCACTTTGGCATGGGCAGTCCTTGGAGAGAGTGCTGCTCTGTTTAAATGGATGGCAAAATTTTCAAATTCCCTTATGCATTTGGCAAAATCCACCCTATAGCTTTTGGCCAGGGGTGGCCGGTGTGTCAAGTAGTAGGAGGGGGCCTTCTGCTCCTGGCCCCTTAGCTCTGTAGGTCTTTTAACAGTGAGAGACAAAGATGCCTCAACAGCAGATTTGCAGAATTAGGTGGAAAATGCCAGTGGAGGGCACTAGCACTGCTTACTGCCTTCCCAGGGATGCACGCTGTGATTGCGCACCGTGTTTTTGCATCCTGCTGTGCAAAACTTGTGCATCTTTGCTCTGTGCCCTTTAATGAGATGAAAGGAGGCAGAATTGAATCAGGTAAAAGAAGAAAACTGGGCTTGCTCTCCTCCTTCAGTTTCTATGGGTTTAGGGGACTCTGTGTGCCATTTCCTCATAGCTTCTTTCCAACTTTCTGCAATCTGCCTCAATCCAAGTGCTGCTCAGCCAAGTAGATTATTAATTGTTCTGTTTCCTGTGTTGTCTTTCACACAGTTCAACATTAGTGTGGCTTATTACAAGGGGCCAATTTGCACCACACCATTTGTCATCTCCAGGGCTCTGCCTTCCCCACAGTGGGTTACTGCCTTGGGTTATTAAACCACGCAGCTCTGTGGTTCTGCCTTGTTCTCCTGAGGCGTGGCACCAAAAGCATGAAATTGCTCATTGACCTTGCTGGAGACTTATGGCATAAGCCTTCAAACACCTGGCTATGCAAGGACAGTGTCCACAGAGAGGTGCTCTCACCCTGTTCAGTAAACTGGAAGACTATCACTGCAGAAATGACTGGATTATTTAATTTATTGTACATCACTGTACCAGGTGCAACTCAGCCCCTGCAAGGAGATGAAAAGAAGCTGGAGGACAACTGGACAAAGATGCACATGAGGGCACAGACCTATCTCTACCTTTTCCAAAACTGCGGACAGCAACTAGCAGAGCTGGATGTGCATGAAGGACAAAATGCCCAGTGCTTTCCATAGAGGTGATGCACCAAACCTTCTGCTGTATGTTGGCTGAATCTTCAAGGGTGCTGCCAGAGTCAGATAGCCCTGATAACTCTGAGTGCTATTTGCAACCCCTGCAGGACATCTCTATAAAGCAAAACAAATCCCTGTAAAGTCGTCAGGCAGTTGATAATATTGCTTGTGCTCAAATAACAGTTGTGCATTTATTGTGGCCTTAAACTGTTCCTGTAGCTTCTGATGTTGGTCAATGAATGACAACTGCTGTTTCAAATTCAGCTTGTACAGTGTCCAGTTCTTCATTTAGGACAAATTATCAAAGGGAAATACATGGTCATTATGCAAATGAATGCAGTAAATAAATGCAAATTGGCTCAGCTTTCTTGTATCCAGACCTGATGGATTCAGCATCATTGGAACGGGTGGCTGATGTCAGTAAACTGCTATTTCATTGCTTAAAACTTATGCACTGCCTTCATCAGAGAGGTTTTTCGGGCATCTGGTTCAGTGATGGACAAACTGAGGCACAGGGGTGCAGTGTGTTGGGCTGAAGGTCACACACCAGGGCTGGGACTCTTCTTGCTGCTCCTCTGTCCCTGCCGAGCCCTTCCCTTAGGGCTGGAAGGGCTGCATTGGAGATGCTTCCTAACCTGTTTGCTAAACTGACTTTACGAGCAGATAGGAGAGACTGGACAGAGTCCACTGGAGATGGGCTTTTGGGTTTGTTTTCTCTGAATTGGTTTCGGTATTACTGTGGTTTCAGTTTCACTGCAGCATGAAAGATAGAAATGTCAGTCAAGAGTGTATTTATCCAAAGCATTTAGTGAGCTAAAGATTGCTGAATAGCTTGGAGAAAAGTGTGACATGGGGTCTGTTTGCTCCCACATCTTAATTGCAATAGTGAAAGTTTCCTCCTTCCCTTTTTTACACCTTTTGTCCAGAAAGACAATTTTTGATCCAAGTCCAGCTGAGTGCAAGGTGTTGCCTGGTTGGTGAACTGTGCTTTGTCTGCTAAAAAGGGAGCTGTTAATAATGTGACAGTGTCTGTTCCAAGCAGTTCCAAATTCCAGCCCAAGCCATTAAATGTAACTAAACTCCCAATCATTTTGACTTGCTATCCAGCAGGAGAGCAATTGTTACCTCTTCAGTTAATACCTTAAGTTTATTTGGCCTTTGGCTGTATTAAGAGTGTCTTGGCAACTGTTCACTGATGAGGGTCCAAACAAAGCACTTCACAAAATCAAGCGACAGCAGTAATGAAGTGCTAAAGACACTGACTCTTCGTTTCTCCGCTTGAGAGCTTAGCAAAGGTTTTAGCGGCTCCTGGTTTCTTTGCCTCTCTTAACTTTTGAACCTGGATCATGAGCCCATCTGCCAGGGACTAGTGAGGGGGCTGCATCCCAGCCTGGGGCATCACCACACAGGGCTGTGTCTCACTGTCCTCTAGAGTCACACAGCCCTCTCTCCCCGGTCCCTATAGCTGAGCCCCGGGCAGGTGCCTGAAGGGCCGTGCCAGAGTTTTGATAGGAGAATAGCCAAATATTTGAAGTATAGGGCTACCAGCTCTCCTGCCTCCCTGTCTCCAGCTCCAGCTACTCTGCCTCATAGAACTCATGATGTCCTTCTGGGGATGGGGCATGCACGTAACTCCTAAACCTTTGGACCGTGGTGGTTCTATGCACTTCATGCTAACAGGAGTGCTCTGGCATGCACAGCACTCACCCGTGTGGGTGCTTGAAAACTTCAGAGATGTCTCAGATTGGACAGATGATTTTGCAGCTGCCGTTTGGCTGAATCTAGGAGTGTTTTCCTCTCTGAGAGAAGCAGCAGCTATTTTTCACAGAGCAAATGAAGCCACCTGTTGGGTTAACTGGGCTTTATTCAGTCCCCAGGCAGCTTTGCACAACCTTTAGGGCCCAAAGGAGTCTTTGAAGTACCATTGAATTTCATTGTTAATGTCTTAGTCATTTACTGTGAATGGAAGAGGGTATTTTTTTTTCACTCGCAGGCATGAATAAACTCTCTAGATTGTAGGAAATAATCCCTTTTAAAGGAGAGTTGAAAGTACTGTCTTTTAATATAAGAAACCCAGTGCTGAGCTGTGCCTAGGACTGTTTCAGCTCTTCTCAAAAGCACTGGATTTTGCTCAGTGATTAGAAGCAGAATAAATCAGATGAAAGGAAAGGAGCTGATGACAGGGTGATACATGTGTCGGAGAAGGGGAGGGAGTGGTGAAGGAAAAGTACATAATGTGGGTGACTTTAATTATGTGGAAGGTGGGAAGATTGACTTCCCCATCCTGAGTAGGGTGTGTGAGAAGATACATTAGTCTATATTCTATCAGAGGTTGATGAGGTCTCCTCGAAGATGTTAGTAGTTACTTGGATGAAAAAACGTGCACTTGCTGGCAGTATTTATGAGAGCTTTAATTACGTTTACAGTCTGAGTTCCAATTAGAAGGGAAGGGGGGGTGGGAAAAGGAAAGAGAAGATCTACAGCATGTGTTAAGAGCACAGTGATAAATCTATGGCTAAGGATAATGCTAAACAAGGTAGCTGTATATCATAGCATCATTTACACACTTATATTTTTAGGTGCTTATTACAACTTCCTTTCCAGCCCCCATCACAAGCAAAATGCTTATAATGGGGTCAAACACAGGCCTCTGTTACTCATCTTCCAAGATGGAAGGCAAAGATCATTTGCAATTGCTGTGATACAGGGCTGTTACCTGTTTTTTTTGCCAAATCAGTAACTGTGTCATAAAACAGCACTCCAGAAAAGGCAGACAGAGACAGATCACAACATTTGTCTCCGTGCTTGCATGAACAGTGGAAAAATATTGCTGTTATTAGTGCATCCTTTCACATCGTGTTTAATGCTGCAGGTTCCCACACTTAGAATCATAGAATTGTTTGGATTGGGTTTGCATTATCCTTGTTATAATCTAACCAGCTTCTTACCCAGGTGACCATGATGTCCATTGATTTTAGTGTCAGGAGATAACACTGAAAGGGGAGATGTATAAGTTGCTCAGCACTGGCTTAAACTTCTTCCCACTATTGTCAGCCAGGGACTTTTGCCATTTACTTCACTGCAAAGACAATACCTCCATGTCTGAGCAGCTTTGGCACAACTCTCTCATTACATCCCTCCCACATGCCTCAGAAAGAAGCTTTTCTGTAGTCCTTACTTGTGGTGTAAGCTGTTTGCCAGCATCTCTGCAGACGATGCAGGTAAGAGGTTTTGTCTAACAACATCAGCATTAGACACAGGGAATACCTTGGATCTTGTGGTATTGTTAATTAAAGTAAAGGTAAGTCTGCAAACAGTTCATGACAAACACTGAAATGCTGGCTAGAGAATAGCAGGCATTAGCTAGTGAGATTGCTTTTGTTTCAGATAACATCATTCCTCCCACTGATTATTAAAAGGGCTAACAATGTTTCCTAATAGCAGTGAAATGGCTTCAGTGCAGCCATGGCAGTACTTCAGCAAATGGGAATTTTTTCTCCCCTTTTATTCCATGATCACATTTGGAAAGCTAGAAACAGATCAAAGGAGAAAACCCCTCTGTCTTTGGTAATGTTGGAAACAAAATCCATGTTTATTTAAAAGTAGCTCTGTCAGGAGGAAGGTATGATGGAGTATAATTGCCAGATTCTTACTTGGTAATTAGTATCTTGCAGCCATCTCAACGCTATTAAGAAACAGTCATAATTGCACATGGATGCATATATTTATCATGGAAGTTGGCATTTCAGACGATTAAGAAGTATCTGTAGCTTTGCTGTATGCTGCATGTAGATTAATCTAGTTTAAGAGACTTAAGAGCCTGTCAGAGAAATGCTCCCATCATCCAAGCATTTGTACCATCAGATGGTAGGAGAGCACTTGGAGAGGCACCAGATGATTTCCATAGCCCTGCTGCAATAATACTGTGCGTCGCTGATATTTGTGCATTTCCAGAGGTTTCCCTGGTGCTGGCTACAATATTCACCTCTGCCTGTTTTCTTTACACACATTTTAAAAAAAAAAATAAAAAAAGATTGGTCAGGTCCAGGAAGGATTAGTGTTCCAGTTGTGCAGGGTATTTCCGTGTGCCAGCAGGGGAGGGGAGAAGCCTGGACTCCTGGGACTTGCCTATGAAATAACCCCAGACAGACATACATCACAGGGCTCTGCCACCTTAAATGAAAAAATTGTTGTTGGGGATTAAATGTGTTCTCTTGTCAGCCCATCAAGGAAAGTGTAGGTAGAAGCAGCTTATTGCAGACATAAGCAAGTCTAGCAGTCATGTCTAGGAGCAAGATAGGAGCAACTTGCCGAGGGAAGAGGATTTTCAGTAAAAGATCATAGCCAGAAACTCAGCACTTAGGACTTTTTAATTAAATATGTTTGGGAAGGGATGGAGAAAGAGGATCTCAGGGGAGTGATTGTTTCAGCCACAGGCCTAAAGCTACCACCAATGATGAGATTGTACGTGCTTCAGTAGAAGATATTAACCGTGAACCTCACAGTGCTTTGCAAGCAATGTGGATGTCCCTTCTGCACATTTGACAGGTTGCAGGAGAGAGTGAAATAATCATTCCTGAGCTCATCCAGTAGTTCATAAGCAGGGCCAGGAAGAGACTGAAAGTTGCCAGGGTCTAGTAGCACTATACTTCACTTGAGTCAAGGTGGAACCATGAAGTTAACTTCGCACATTTGTGTCTTCCCTTTATCCCCCATGTTTCTTGAGTATTTTTGAAGTTCCATGCAGGAGTACAGGGTTAGGGACTGAATATTGGTGTACATCTGAGTTCTTCCTGATGAGAACTGCTGAACAGTACAAGACCATAGATAGGATCTCTTCCAAAATGGAAGAGTAAATTTTTTCTCTGTTAGTCTGCAGCTGACCATGTTTTCTATTTCATTCTTTGCTTTGGCTAATTCAGTACCTGGAGGGATGTATTATGTTTTGGCTTCCCTTTGTGTATCAAATTCTCATCTTACTTGTATGGAAGCTGCTTCTGATGAGGTCAGTGAGTAATCTCTCATGCAAACAAATGCAAGGTATGGCCTGATGTGTCAGGTAGATTTGATCATCCCACTTCTTCCTCTGGATGTCTTCACAACTGCTGCCTGTATTTCTGTTTGGACTCTAGAAAATTTGGCTCTAAACATAAAAGTTTCTCCAGGGTATTGAGAAAGCAAGATTCTCTGGTGCATGAAAGTATAATCATTTTGATTTTTGTTATTTTAACAATGTGGTATCTTACAAAACTGCTTATTTTCCCACATTCTGAAAATCCCTTTGCCCAGGTCACTGAGTATATGTAGTATATAATTTGACATGCCTTACTGAAAAAAAGATGAAGCAGAGAAAACCAGATTTATTATTGGGTCACTGACTGGGATATTTTTTGAGTTCCCAGAGCTTTATTATAGTGACCATCCTGGGTCTTGTAAGTAAAGAGATGATCTCAAGAATTAGATCACCGAGATTATAATATACTGCTGTGTTAGACAAGATTCATGGTCGAAAGAGGATATGACATTTACTGGGCCTTTTAAATGTCACATCCAGACTTTAAAGGCCATAGTCTCAGAATAAACAAAAGAGAGCTCAGCTAGCTCAAGCAGCTTTAAAATGAGCATCATCCTGGTGATCCAGTAGGAACCCATGGTCCATACTTATGTAGCAGATACAAGACTAAGCAGCCACTGGAAACCATGCAAGGATGATAGCAGTGTCTTTCTTGAGATGCAAGGTAAGATATGCCTATGTGCTCAGCATTCATTTCATTTAGCAGCAGTAGGAAGTAAATAATATGAAGTTCTTATCAGAGCAATGCACAAGAAGTTAGATGGGCATTAATGGCTTGAGTAATTTTGGTTAGAGTACAGTAAATGAAGTGATTAAATACCACATGAAGTAACATGTCTCTGCAAGCAATTGTTTGGCATCTGTATGACTGGATGAGATTTTTTTTTTTGCTCTTTTCTTAGCTATGTAATAGTTTGAGTGGATAATAACACTGAGAAAAATGTATTTCCATTTTTCACAAATGCATTCATCACTGGTAGAAACAGGCCCATGGGAGAGTAATCCACGGAGCTGAATTCTGTACAGCGTTATGCTGTACAGCATAAAAATGCATGTGGACAGTTGTCACTGATCAGATGTGATAGTTCAGTATCTGCAGGCTTTTTAAAATCAGGCTGTTTTTATAATTTTTAAATACTGATAAATGTTGCCTAGTTGCTTGGAAATTCATTGACAGTCTTCAAGGGACATTCAGCTTTAAAAAGTACACTTGATGCATACATCCTTACTTTAGGCTTTTCCTGATTTTTTTTTTCTGGATGGCTCATGGAAGTGTGCACGTGTGTATATCTGTATTTAAAAGTGTCCTTTTCTGTTTTGTTTTTCAGGTTCTTGGCAAGTACCTGTTGTATTGATTTTTTTTAATATACATTTTGTCTTCAGTACTAATTTCTAGAACAAAGTTCAGTTATCATTTAAAATGTTCTATATTTTTAACCAAGTGACAAGATGGGCAGTACTCCGGCAAGTCGCTATATGGTGAAGTTTGGTAATCTGTCCCCAGGAGTGAATTTTTATTGATTTAAAGAAAGATGAAAAGTCCCTGGTGTTTTGTGGAAGGGCTAAATTATCTCTTCTGGCCTTAAAATCTAGGTATATTGATTGAAAATTATCGTATTTGCAAATTCAAGTAGAATGAGGATAAAACAAATTCTGTTTGAGTCCAGTGTATTTGTACAGAGTTTTAACTAATCCATTTAAATATTGTTCTTTTGTTAAGTCTGTTTAACTATTTATAGCTCTCTTACAGTGCCTCTCATTTTTGGAGGGGCAGTCTAGAAACATTTGTATACTTCACTGTAATTGAATCCTGATGCAAATCCAAGTCTTTGTTATTCTTGCATTCATTGCAATGCCCTTGATAATGTGAATAATTCACCTTTGCTACTCCTTGGAAGGCAGTCCTGTGAAAACAGGATCAATTACGTGCATTGCTAGAATCCCATTTTCAATACCACTGAATTAAAAACAGTATGAGCTAGTTAATGGGCTTTCCCCTTGTATAAGGGAGGGGTAGAGGGAAGGAACAAAAGAGAATAGAAGCTGAATTGTTTGAGAGGAGGTAATCTCTGTTTTGTTTCTGCCATAGATTAGGAATGATCAATTATCATGTCAGAAGGCGGAGAAGCTAATATACCCCAGAATCTACACGTAGTTATTTAATCATCCTGCCTGATGCACAGCATTCATCATTCACATTTTTAATGCCACTTACTGTTATCATCTCACATTTATGCAGGGCACATTTAAGGAGAGAAAGTCATCCCGATAGGCAGCATCCTGAGGAATAGAATAGTGGAGAACCCATAAGGTTTGACTTCTGTCTCCTCAGTCTAAGTAGCTTGAGTCCTGGCCCCATGTAAACTTTGTACATATCTGATCTTGAGAAGACATCCTTGTGGATGACTCAGATCATCATCTGAAGAAAAACATTAATGAACTCCCACCTGTACTGGGTGGATAGTCTTCAGTGGTGCTGTGAACTGCTTTTTTCCAAGAGCAAGTGGGAGCTAACATTGTCACAGACCTGTGAAGGATTCAGGCAAATGCCTGTGAGCAGCTGATATTGGTGCACTAAGCTCTAGCAGCCACCTCATCCTGTCATCTGCCTCATTTAGACTACTTTCAGTCATCTTCAAGGCACAGTTTCAGCAAGCCACTAGATGCAGTGAGCGCTTGCAGCATGCAGGTTGGTCAAAGGAAAGTCATAAATATGCAGGGTAATACCAAAGAGGGAAGTACATTATGTATTGCATGTATGAAGACATGCATATATGTATTTTATTTCCTCACTAAAGTTTTTGGTGGTCTAGTCCAGACACTGAATAAAGATGAAAATGAGAGAGTTGGAAGGACTACGGCACTTCCTTAGGTCTATTCAAGTCATTCTATGGTCCAAGCTGGAGAAGAGAGTCAAGACTCTCCTCTGAAGGAGGAACCCACAGTGACAGATCATGTTGAAATCCTCTTTTCTAGCAGTTACAAAGACGAGAGGACGTGAGTGATCAGTATAAGCAGAACTTGCCAAAACCAGATCTGTGGTCCTATTACAGTGGTTGTGAACCAAGAGAGCAATCTGGGTGCACTGACACTTGTCTTGCCTTCATCATTCTATATTGTCATGGGAATCTTGAATAATACAATGTCACCAAAGCCTCAAGATGCATTTGAGAGTGGAGATGCACAAATGCTTTCTCTGAAGCAGTAAGGTGCTTGGTTCCTATAAGCTTTTTCCTAGCCATATCTAGGAATAGTGAAGCTTGTGTTTCACAGCCAGGTGGTGGATGGATCTAAAATGTGGCACATTTTTCCCCTGTTGCTTCAGAGAGTGGCACAATCAGAAACGAAAGCCAAAAAGGCAGAAAATTCCCACTCTGCTACCCTGTGAGCATTTATCTTGCCTAATTTTTGATCAGTCGTACCCACAAAGCGGTAAAAAAAACTATTGCAGGAGGACCAGCCACCAATGAGTGGATTGCATTAACATAATGTTGCAGAAAGGAACTGGTTTGACCACGTTGTGATGATGGTGAAAAGCTAAAGACATGTCCATGTATGCATTGCATGTGCAGCTATGCAATTTGAAACAGCTGAAATCTCTGTTGGGACCATTTTGCTTCTGGCTGGCAATCCCACCTTTGGATGCTCAGACTGTTTTCCTATTCCTGTAGCATTGTCCTGACCCTCAGAGCCTGTGGTGGCCCAGTTGAGTAGGCAAGGGCTTAGGACGTATCCTGTCAGCATTAAGAGGAAAAATTGGACTAGAGAGTCCCTGTACGGTCTGTGAATTGGGTTTTCATGTCAGAAGTGTTCTGGTGTAGTCTTGAGTTTGTCTCTAAATCCTTTTCAACACCTTCAGAAACCAGCTGGGCAGGAAAAGCCTGCCATATTTTGTCAGAAGACAGTCTGTATTTGCTTCCTGCAGGAAAGTGATGCCTCTGCAGGGTGGGAGAGTCAAAAACCATACTTTCATAGGCGGCTGCATTTATCCCATTCAGAAGGTTGATGTTCATCCTGAGCTGTGTGTTGCTCGGTTGTGATCTCTGCAGTTTTACCTTAGCAAAGCAATTTTGCACAGTGCTTGTCTTTAAGCACACAAGTAGTGCTTCTACTTGGAAATGAAAGTTGAAGACAGTTATTAAATTATGAAAATAACCCTTTGCCACAAATTTTCCCATGATTTTCCTTTTTGACACTCACATAAGGTTTTTGTTCCGTGTTTGAGCTCAGTGTGGTTTCGCCAACTTGCTTGTGATTTAAATAGAAGGAGCCAGCTGCCAGGAGTAATGCTTGCAGGTGTTCCTTCTTTTCTTTATTTGCCTTGCAGCAGTGCCTGCAGGCCAGAGCAAAGATTGTGCTGGCAGCATCTGAATAGTTAGTCCCTGCCCCTCAAGTCTATACAGATAAAGGAATTACCATTATCTTCATTGCACAGATAACAGCAGGGAAAGGTGAAGTGACTTGCCCATGGTCATGCTAGGAGTCTCTGGCAGAGCTGGAGAGCAAAGTATTATTTCCTCTGGCCTGATGCTTTTATCCCACTGCCATCCTTTTGTGTGACTAGCTGGTTTCAACAAATCAGATTTTGCCTTAACATCTCCTGGCACAAACATGCCGGCTGGTAAATGGCACTAAATATATGTCTCCTGGATCTCTGCCTTTCAAGATCCTTTTTAGTTTTTTCACTCACCCAGCTGCCTTTGTAGAGCTTTGTGTCTGGAAGGATCTCAGGATGTGTTCATCTAACCTGCTTTAACACCTCCAGAGGCACAGATACCACAGGTTCACTGGATGATTTTTTCCAGTGCTTCATTATTTTTGTCCTTAGAAAGTCATTCCTAAATTTAATAATGTGCTTGTCTTGCTCCAGAGACAGCAGCCTTTTACTTATTTGGAGACTCATGTTCTCTTTCAGTCTCTCTTTACCCAGGACAGAATAGTCTCTGCTTGTACCTTTCTCAACTTGCACTTTTTCTCCAATTCCCTCTTGGATTACCTCAAAATGCACTGTGTTTTTGCTAACATTCAAAATGGGGCACAGTATGGAGCCACCAGGTCTCTCTAGTATTTTTTTCCTTCTCCCCAAGTAAATCACTTTGCCTACTGGGAAGCCATGGGTTGAAGACTTGCCAAGGTGAGCAGGTTCAGAGAAGGTGCATTTCATAGCAGAGCAGGGCATCCTGATGTACAGGAGGGTTTCCTGAGCCTGGAAATCCCAGAGGAGTGCTAGGAGGCTGCAGCTTGTACAAGAGTGGCTGATGAGTTGTGGACAGGGCCAGGAGTAGTAGCATCCACACCCAGTCTCACAAGGAGCAGCCCTAGGGAGCACTGAGAGCAACCAGGGCAGACAGGGCATGGCATGGCACAGCATTTTGTGTGGGAGGGCACACAGGGAGATCATGTTTCATTGACTTGAAGGGGAAGGGAACTTCAGTCCATCCCACTCCTCCCAGTTTGATGTCATAAACAGCAAGAGATGCCCGGAGCCTGGAGAGAGACTGAAACTCAGCAGATCACCTGAAGAGCAGCACAAAGGAATTCCAGCCACTCCAGTCAGTAAATTGGCTTCACCAGGGTTCCAACTTAAATGCCTCTATGCAATCACATGTACAGTGGAGAACAAACAAGAGGAGTTAGAGATGTGTGACCTGTGACCTTATTTGCATCACAGAGATATGGTGGAATGACTCCTATGACTGGAATCTTGGAATGGAGGGATACAGGCTCTTTAGGAAGGACAGGCAGGAGAAATGAGGAGAGGTGTCACCCTCTATGTCAGTGACCAGCTGAAGTGCGTGGAGCTCTGCCTGAGGATGTATGAGGAGCTGACCTTGTGAGTCAGGATTAAAGGAAGGGCAGGGACAGGTGACTTTATGGTGGCAGGCTGCTACAGACCACCAACCTAGGAAGACCTAGTGGACAAGGCCCTTTATAGACAGATAAGAAGTTCCTCATGTTCACAAGCCCTGATCCTCATGGAGGACTTCAACCACCCTGATACCTGTTGGAGGGACAACACAGCAGGGCATAAGGATTCCAGGATGTTCCTGGAATGCATTGATGATAACTTACGAGGAGAGGTGCTGTCCTGTACTTTGTTCTCACCAACAGGGAGGGGCTGATTGGGAATAATGTGAAGTTCAAGCTCAGCCTGCACTGCAGTGGCCATGAAATAGTGGAGTTCTAGATCCTCTAGGGCAGCAAGGAGGGTGCACAGCAAGCTCACTACCTTGGACTTCCCAGAATAGGCCAAAGTGTACTCTCCTGCTTGCCTTGGTAGAGTGCCATGGAATAAAACCCTGGAAGGGAAGAGAGGCCCAAGGAAGCTGGTTAATATCTAAGGATCACCTCCTCCTAGATCAGGAACAATGCATCCCAGCAAAGAGGAAGTCAAGGCAAAAATGCCAGGCATAGGTGAACAAAGAAGCTCCTGGACAAACTAAAACATAAAAAGGAAGGCTACAGAGGGTGGAAGCAAGGATAGGTGGCCTGGGAGGAATACAGATAGATTATCTGAGCAGCCAGGGATTGGGTTAGGAACTCTAAAGCCCTGATAGAATTAAATCTGGCCAGGGATGGCAAGGGGAACAAAAAAAAGCTTGTATAAGCATGTCGGTATTTAAAGGAAGACTAGGGAAAATGTGGACCCTCTCCAGAAGGAAATGGAAGACGTGGTTACGGGATATGGAGAAAGCTGAGGTACTCAATGACTTTTTTGCCTCAGTCTTCACCAGCAAGTGCTCCAGCCACACTGCCTGAGTCCCAGAAGGCAAAGGCAGGTACTGGGAGAATTCAAAACTATCCAGTATAGGAGAAGATCAGGATCTAAGGAGCTTGAAGAAGCACAAGTCCATGGGATCTGATGAAATAGTCACAGTCAACATGGCTTCACTAAGGGCAAATTGTGCCTGACAAATTTGGTGGCTACAGTGTTGGTGGGTAAGGGAAGAATGACTGATGTCATCTACCTGGACTTGTGCAAAGTATTTGTCACAGTCACAAACCACATCCTTGTCTCTAAAATCAAAAGGTGTGGATTTGATAGATGGACCACTTGGTGGATAAGGAATGGGCTGGATAGTCACTCAAAACAGTAGCAGTCAACGGCTCGGTGTCCAGGTGGAGACCAGTGAGGAGTGGTGTTCTTCACAGGTCAGTACTGGGGCTGGCACTTTGTCAGTAACATGGACAGTGGGATTAAGTTCACCCTCAGCAAGTTCACTGACACTGTGTGGTTCAGTCAGCATGCTGGAGGGAAGGGATACCATCCAAAGAGACCTGGACAGGCTTGAGAGGTGGCCCGTCCAAATCTCATGAAGTTCAGCAAGGCCAAGTGCACATGGATCGGAGCAATTCCAAGCACCAGTAGAGGCTGGGCAGAGAACAGATTGAGTGCAGCCAGGGGGAGAAAGACTTAGGGTTGTTGATGGACAAGAAGCTCAACATGATCAGGCAGTGTGCACTTGTGGCCCAGAAAGCCAACCATGTCCTGGGCTACACCAAAGGCAGCATGGCCAGGAGGCTGAGGAAGGCAATTCTGCCCCTCTGCTCCAGTCTTGTGAGACTCCACCTGGAGCACTGCATCAAGCTCCAGGGTCCCCAACATAAGAAGGATGCTCATCTGTTGGAGCGAGTCCAGAAGATGATCAGAGAGCTGGAGCACCAATCTGGTGAGAGAATTGAAGTTGTTCAGGCTGCAGAAGAGAAGGTCTTATAGCAGCCTCTCAGTACCTAAAGGAGGCTTACAAGAGAGCTGGAGAGGGGCTTTTTACAAGGGCCTGTAACAATAGGGCAAAGGGTAATGGCTATTATTTTAAAGAGAGTAGGTTCAGACTAGATATAAGGAAGAAATGTTTTATGCTGAAGGTGGTGAGGCACTGAAACAGGTTGCCCAAGGAAGTTGTGGCTGCCCCATACTTGGAAGTGTTCAAAGCCAGGATGGATGGGGCTCTGAGTAACCTGGTCTAGCGTAAAGTGCCCCTTCCCATCGCAGTGGGATTGGAACTAGATAGTCTTTAAGGTCCCTTCCAATCCAGACTGTATTACGATTTGATGGAGCTGCAGCTCTTCTTCCTTCCTTCCAAAGGGGCATTGCATACTCCCATGTTTGACACTGCAAAGGTTACCCATTAGGAAGCTGAAGGTACACAAATTTTCCCTGATAGTATCAAGAGGTGTTTTCCCAAGCACCTGTAGTAAACTTTGATCTGTGCTGACTTTGGTAGTTAGCTTCATGTCAATGCTTGGAACCCAAGAGTTTAGGGTTAACGGTGCCCTTGGTCACAATTAAGTGCCAAAAGACTGGGCAGGATGTCTGAGTTGGCAGCAAGGATGAGATTTGTCTCTATTTGTCTGCTATTTCCCTTAAAAACAGTAAGAGCCTGTGCAGCATTTGCCCTGATCCAGAAAAGTGACCCTCAGTGTCTGAAACCAAAGACAGGGTGGGAGTGGGTTTATGGATCATAGGTATATATAACCACTCGTATATAAACCTTTCCATTTCAGCTCTAGTCATTTTGAGGTTTTACTACTCTAGGTTTTACTATGCTAGGGTTTTGTTCTAATATAATCTGTCTGATATATTTTTATTTATTTGTAAGAATTTTATTTCAAGGTTTCTGGTCTTCACTGGAGAACTCACTTATGGAAGAGGTCTGGACTGTGGTTCTGCAAAGCTGTGACTAGCTCAGGGTCCTCTCAGAGGTGGTGGGCTCATGCTTTTCTCCCATTTCTGAAAGAGAGGTGTGAGAACAGTGGTGGTAGGAGGGATTAAATACCTAGGACACCCAAACTACAATGGACGGACTACAATTAAGGACTTTGCCTATTCTTCCCTCTGACCTGCTGCACCTCTTCAGTAGCTGTTCTTCAAGTGGAAACAAGGAATTTATTTGTCTGCCTCTCATTTCACTAGAGTGTTTAGTAATTTGGCTTTAATGTTAGAATTCATCAGCAAGACTGATTGCTGTATCATAGAGAGTGGCAGGCTTGGCAGAGAAGGAAATTTCCCACGCAGTTTAAAAATGGTCCATGAATTTGCCAGGTTTAGAGTTTGATTGCAGCTGGAAGAAGGATGCAGCAAGTCTTGTATGAAGAAAGGAGCCAGTATAGGAATTAAGAATGTGAGTTATGGTAGGGAGCAGGAACATGCACATTTTATGCATTTTATTCAGTAGCTATAGTTTGGTTTGCTTTTGTTCTTAATGGCATGTGGGTTTTAAAAGGAAGCTTTTGCTTAAATGCAAATAGCATATTAGGTTACTAATGATAGGAAAGGCACTGGTAAGTGTGCTGGAAGCTGGTCTGATAAATGTACTCAATAATGAGAATTCTACAGCAAAATGCTGAGCCCTGTGGCTATGATCCAGCAAAATGCTGACAGCAGTGGTAGTACTCATGCGCTTAAAATTAAGCATTTTCCCAAACTGCTTTGATGGATCAGAGCTGGAGTCCTTATCACCTTGCTAGGATTGAATTTATAAGAGTCCTGTGAGTCAATAGTATTTGTTCTTAGACTTCACAATTAAACCACTAATAGGATATAGGGAAATTACAGCTTTTCTGTGGCATGAAGGAATCAGGCTCTGGTCTTAACTGTAAACTGTTCCCCAGCTCTGAGGAAAACTTATCTTGATTTCCAGAGGCCCTAGAAAAGCAAATTCAGGTATTGGAATTCCCTGTGGATCTGCACCCTATAGGAAAACAGAAATGTCTTGATGCCTCTCTTCGCTGCTCTGACAACTCTTCATCTCAGATACACATTGGCCTTGAGTACAAAGCATCTGCTGGGGACAGTAGGGAGCCCTTTTCCCTGAGCCCAGGCAAACTGTGATGCCCTCCCTCTCCCTTCTGAGGATCAGGATAAATTGTAGCTTGATAGGAACTGGCTGTGCTGGACTCTGGGCTGATGCTGCTGTAAATACAAATGAATCTATGTTAGGCTTGGCAATTGGAGAGGAGTTTCCCAGTGAGCTATGGCCAGGGCCAGTCTTGCCAGGCCAATTTTTTAAATTAGTATTTCTAAACAGCCTGTAGCTTTGTGAAGGGGATTTTGCACCACAATATTTGTGACTCTGGTTTTGGAGTCCCTGCAAAACATAGGTGAATGTTTGCAAGCCTTCAGGTTTCAAGGGAAAAAAATTACCTCCTTTGATGTTATAAAGCATGGTGCTCTTTGTAGCCTTCATTATATAGATTGTCCTTAAAATTCCTTAAAACTCTCATACACTGATGTTCCTGATAGGGCATTGAATATGTCTGTTGATGAACAAGCTGGAGGAAATACTTCCCCTCCCTTGAGACGAGTGCACTCGGTATTATAGTTTTCTATTATAAGTCTTCTCATAAATCACCAAAAAAAATGAAAATATGGAGTACAGAGGATTTCTCAACGACTGAAATACCAAGGCATTTCTCTACATCCCAACGGTGGACATTTCCAATAGTGGCCATGCTAGTTAGCTTGTGGTATCTGGTGACAAACTAGTGTTAATGCCATTTTTCTCATTTACAACTTTTGAGATTGGTGGGGGCAAGAGGATATCCTACCACCTGCAATTTTCTCTTGTGCTACCTGGTCATGTTTTCCTTAAGCCTCGTGCCTGCAAGTCATATGAATCTACAGGCAACTTCCATTCTATAAGAATATATATCTCTCATCCATGATTGGCAGTAGCCAAAACCATGTCTGTACAACTCTGTAAACAGAAGGCCGATGGCAGAAATCCAGTTTGTTTCTTGAAACCATATGTTTTTAAGAGTCTCATCCAAGATTATGAGTTTTTTGGAGAAGGCAGTGCTATACATGATAGGTTTCATTAAATATTCTGGCTCTGTTGTATATGGGGCAGTGCACACATGAGGAATGACAAGGGAGTCTTACTCCAAAGGTTCTATATTTTAGTGCCTAGATTTGGTGGTGTCTTTAGGCTCTGTTTGTAATCCTCTTGCAATTGCAACATATGACACAGGGTAGTTTCATTATGCTTGATTTTCTAGAAATTATTTCCTTGCTTTGTGGCATAAGCAGTGATTTTTGGAAACATGCCTGCAGTCAGCAACAGGGTATACAGAAAGGGGTGCCAAAGGTGAGATATTGCTACAGTGAGATGTTCTTGGGTCACCTCCACAAGGATAGGCACTTCAGTGAGTTTCATCAATATTTTACTAAGGCAAATTATTTGGTGATTGGCAAAGCTTTCATTGTCTGTGTCCTCTGTCCTTCAAAGAGTATGTGCTGAGCCCTGCTTTCTTACAGTTAACACCATATTTTGATTAAGAGGAAAAGACTGCATACAGATGTTTAAAATTATGCATTTTATTGTTTCATAATTCATGCATCAATAATCAGTAATTGTTCCTAATAACAAAGGATATTTTATAGATACGTTTTTATAATGCAAGTTATTGCAATGAGGATTTGAGTAATGATTTTTTTACATGCAATAAGACTGCTCTCTTGCTATTTGTTCTTTTAATACCATTTTATAGGAGTAGCCAAATGTTGTGGAGTGTTCATCACAAGATTTGCCGCAAGAAGCAGTAGGTCCTTATGGGTGGGTCAGCTGATGTTACCTAGTCACTGTGAAACAGAAGATACTTGGTTTCCCTTGGGTTTTTTTCTTTGCTGTTTCTCTTGCAACCTCTTCCAGGCCATACTCAGAGAAAAGACAGCCTTGAATTACGTGAATTCAACATGCATACACCCCTCCTTCCTCCAAGTGCAGTGGAATTACTGCAAGAACAGGGTATTGAGGCACAGTAAATCTAGTAGACAGCCGTATCTCCTGAACTGTTACACAGAGCAGAAGAGATGAACTGTTATCCCTGTGCTAGTGCAAATTGCATGGAGATTACTTCTGTTACCTCTCTAATGTGAATATGAATTGATGGGTTATTTTCTGGTTTGTGTGCTCCAACTGTGAGCACTTCTCTGTAGTGCAGTTGTTGGTAATTAAAAGCGTTGGGTTAGTAGTGTCCACAAAACCACAGTGTCCATACTGCTCTCTTTGCCTCTAGCAAAGGTACTTTTATGGTATCCTAGGTCCAAGGATTAGAAGCCTAGAGAGAAGTTATCTGAGGAAAGCTTTGTCAAAGAAAAAACAGGCTCTGCAAGAGAATTAGGCACCGATTTGGGTTTCGCTTTGCACAAACCCAAACCTGTGTCCAGCTGGGAGGCAGCAAGGTCTTAGAAGCACCTTGACTGTGACCAGCTTGGGCTTTAAGTCATGTACTGTTGTTGAGTTAAAGGAGCTGTGTTGAATCTTTTAGGAACTGGTCGGGGATTCACTTGAAAGATCACCGCTTTTCATATGAGATGGATTTGGTCGCTTTGGTTAGCCATGGATTCATATTACAGAAATGGGGCCTTGCCTTCTCTCAGGGTCACTGAGTGCTTCAGTTGGGTTCTTGTCTGAACTATTTTGTTTCAAGGCACACATTGGAGCATCTCAGGTTTCATAGGCATTCAAAATGGTGGTATGTAACAGGGACTGTAAATTGATCTAAGACCTGACACCTCAGGTGTTCATCTTGGGAGGTAAAAGATGTAAAGAAACATTATATATTTGGAAAGGAAATTTGAAGATTGTGTTCTCATTTTGATATTTGATGTGTGAAAAGGACCGGCATGAAGTCCCACTTTACCCAAGAGGCACATTGAAAAATCATTCAAAAGAAGATGATTTCCGTGTATGAACCATGTTAGGATTGAGCTCCTAAAACACCTCCTTTGGCAAGGTGTTTGGATTTAATCTAATCCTGGGGCTAAAATTCACCTCCTTGCACTATTTAGGGCCTCTGCCTGACTGATAATCTCATGCAAGATCTCAAGGTAGAATTGAAATGCCATTTCATGCTAGTTTGTCCAAGGACCTTTCATTCCCTGGACTCAGTTTTCCGAAACATTTCCAAGCACCTGCAAATCAGGGCCCAACCTGTTTGCCTAACTAGCCAGGCATGGTTTGCAAGTATTTGTGCTCAAGGGACAAAGAGTTTTGAAACCCATTGTCAGGCAAACTTGGGTACACTTCAGGATATTAAAAATAGCAGCAGAAAAGTCGAGTTATTACTTAAATGCTAATTTCTGACCCAGGTATAATATCTGCAGTAAATGTGCCCTTTCTGGGCTTTTCTAAAACTGTAGTTTCTATACAGAAATGCAAAGATATGATGCAGTGAAGGCTGCTTTTTTTATCCCTCTTCCCCAAACAGTGCTTCTATTGTAACTAATGTATCTATCTTCATTAAAATGAACCTACTGCTTGAAACCACCTATGGTTTCACATGCCTTTTGAGTGACTTGGTGAATAATGCAGTTCTTGCTCCAAACTCTGAAGTCACTAAAGGCCTGAGAAAAGAAAAAAATCAGTTATGTCATTTATTAGCATAAATTCAGACTGCAAGAGAAACATGGCATCACATGGAGGGAGGAATCCCAAGGTGTATTGAAAGGTCTCATGTGTTAGATCCTAGACATTTGCTCATACCGCAAGGTACTCATGGTAAAAGAAATTGCAAACTCATGAGAAACACATGAAAATCCATAGCGTAGGTATCTATAAAAAATGATGTCTATGTCTATAGGCATCTGTGTCATAGATGTCTATAAGGGCAGCCAGGACAGAGATGGTAGCAGTAGGATCTTCCTCTCTGATGCCTGAGTTGGCCTCGGAAAGGGCCCTGAAGCTCAGATACCTGGAAAGCCAAAGGAAGGAGAGGTCCAGTCCCTTTGCCCATGTAAGTCACCATCTCTTCCTAGGCAACTCTGGGTTGCTCCAAGTGAAGATCTGTCCTGGCAGAAGTTAAAGCTGTATTAAAGGTCTTGAGCTGGTGGCTTGACTTTTGCACTGAGTGTGAAGGGAGCTAGTATGTTTTTTTTCTTTCTGATCAAAAGTGGAGAACTTCACTGGTTGTGGGGCTGAGTGAGATGGGGAGCCATTAGCAGCTGTTTTTGTCAGAGTGAAAAATACCAAGACAAAAGTAATTGGGCTGGTGAGAGCATTAGATAGACCATGAAATGTAGAAACTGGATTGTTTTCTCTTGGTACAGTGGTCCTTCACCTGATAACATTAGTTTCTCTTAAAATATAATTAGAATTTTCATCATTGTATGTTAGATGTTAGTGGGACACAGCACAATGTGTTGTAAATATGGGGTTTGGTGCCTGGATGACTAATTCAGTGCTAATGTCATTATCAAAGGTTGCAGAGGAACAATATCCTAAAAGGTCTGTTCCTCATGAAACAATCTGTAGTTATTCAGATGTGACTAATTATGCATCTTCTGCCAAAAGTATATTTGGTATATCCCCTTACTCTTCTTATGAAATGTTAGAACAGAACAGAAAAGGTAGAATCAGTTTTCTATTCTTTTCTTTGCTTCCTGATTAATTTTGGTCTCAGGAAAGCAAAAATGTACATTAGCAATTTCACACCTTGTTACATCTTCTGTTTGCTTTCATCACACGCATGGCTGTTTCCATAAATGGCAAACATAAACATAAATGATGTAATATCCCTCTTTGATCAGAGTGTGTTGCTGAGAAATTAATGCAGATGTGCAGGTTATTTGTAAAGCAATGTGAACAATTCACGATGTACATCCACCTTTTGTAGTGTCAAGGCAGGGATTTGAACAACATTTCTGTCTGTTTATGTAAGAAACATGAGAGATTACAACTTTATATATCTTAACTCTTACATGAATTTTTTTTTTTTTGCATGTTGTACTCCAAATGGAAGGGCTCTGTTGCTTGACTTCTTTCTATTAAGAGGATGCTGCCCTTGCAGAAGCAGTGACCTTTGAAAAGCAAGTCTCAAGTAATCCTTTTATTTTTCTGAGATCATATAGCACAGTATCCAGTTGCAGGCTTTTAAGATGGAATGATTGCAGACTTTGTCCACTTGCCTGGATTGGATTACATTTTGTTTGACAAAGAAAGCTCTAAAATACTTATACCTTCCTTCCTTCGCTTTAGAGCACCGTAATCTCTGTGCATGGAGGATGCAAAGTAGTTGCTGTATCATGCCAGCACCACTGGGATTTATTGAATTTACTTAATTGGCCTTTATCTCACGGTTACACTTTAACGCTTCTTTTGAAGGAGATTCAAAAAGGATACGGTTACTCCTTTTCTAATTTACTTTGAGAGTTGGGTTACTCATTTTCTTATCTTCCCTCCATTTCCCAGCAGAGCAGAGCATTCTGTAGAGCCACAATTGAACATGTTAGAGACTTGCACACCAAGAGATTTAAGTCCATGAAACCGTTAGCTAGACAAGCTTTTCGCGCACTGCTTTTTAGAGAGAATGCTCTGTTTTAGGAGGGTAGAACCTTTGGTAGTGCTTTTGGATGACTGGTGGTGGATTTTATGTTGTACTGTGCTGGTGCATGTGAATGAGAGCTAAACTGCCCTGAACTTCCCAGGGAAAGATTTTGCAACATAGTGGGAGAGTACTTGCATTATTTTCTTGGTTTTAAAGCACTTGTGAGCCTCAGTCCTATAAATACTTCAGGAAACCTCAATAAAGTCAATGATAAGTATGCTATTTGGTCAGGCAGTTTTGATACTGGGAACTGCATGGTTTTCACCTTCCTGAAAGGCATTCAATACCAGGGAGGGCTGAGGTCTCCCCTCTCTGCACTTCTCAAATTTGCTTTTGCTAATAGGAGTTTAAAAGGGTTTAATGCTCAACGTGACTTTCTCTATCCTGCCAGAACTCTGCTGCGAGCTCTGTAAGCAGGGATGTGTTGCAGGAATTTAGGGGCATTGGAGAACAGTCTCAGAGGGCTGGGTCCCTTTTTCTGAGCACTTTGGTGGCTTCACCCCCTATACATAGCATCTGAGTGGCTCATAATAAGAAGTGATCAGTATAATCTATTTAACTACGGTTGTAGAATTGCCAGTTATTTGGCACCATCACCACACAATGAGACTTATTTCCAATGCCTCTGAAAACCAGGTAGCTCCCTTGCATTAGAAGGGAACTTCATCCCATTTTAATGCAGCTCACTACTCACTCTGTCTTCTCTGAGCTAACACATCTGACCATACACATGTGCACGGACTATATCTCTCACTTGCACAACTCAACTTGTGCACATGCATGTGCAATGCATAGTTAGGCACCCAGATTAATGGAAAGTCCTATACCAGAATAGCAATTTGTATTTAGGTTGTTATTTGCCTTCATATAGGCCAAAAACTTGTAGAGGACATCAACCGAGGGTAAGATGACTTTTGCAGATGAAAAATTGTTGGTGATCACCGTGCAGTGCCTGCATAAATAGCATGATCATCATTCAAATCAAAGTGGTTTTTACTTGCTCAGTGGAGCAGCTGTGAGCACCATAGTGGATGCACAGCTAAAAACTGAATGCTGTCTGTGCAGCTTTATGCCAGCTCTCCAGCAGAAAACAATATGGAAATAGCCAACACCTTCCAGGATCCTCGAAGAGCCAAGTAGGGGAGGGATTAGTAAACAGGAGTGAGAAGAACTGAGGCTGAAGCAAGACTGAGATGCTGAAGCTTGCTTTAGCAGAGAAGGCTTATTGCTAGGCTTCAGTCTAGGGATAATTGTCTTGAGCTCTTCTCTTACTCTTTTTGGCTTAAAATCAGACCTGGCAAAATTAATTTCTTTGTTGTCTTTATTTTACTTAATGGCTTGTGGGTTTTTTTAGTATTAAGATAATTACCTAGTCCTGCATATAGAAGAAATTTTTTATAGTTCTAAATACATTTTGAAAGATAAAATGTGATTATTTGCTACTGCTCTTCACGCTCAGTTTCCCATATGGCCACAAAGGTCTTTGCCATGGGTCTCCTCAGCGCCCCTGTCATCCTTGCTGGGAGCTTGCCTGTGTGGAGGGTGAGTCAAAGTCCCTCAGCCAGACATGGGTTGTCTTTATCTCTGGAGAAGGTTCTCTTGGCCCTGCAAATGAGAGACTGTGAATTTCTCCAGTCAGTGTTTCTTTTCCCTCAGCGTTGTTTCATAATCTCAGGCATGAAATACCTGGGGTGTTAGTGTTGCATTGCCCATAGCAACTTTTGCTGGAGAGCTGGCAGGGGTGGTAGCAACCACAACTTAAAAAGTCTCTGCAGACATTGGACTGAATACAAAGGATCAAGCCTGTTTCTGCTGCACATGTGTACTGCAAAGGGCAGATAACCTTTCAGGGCTGCATCTTTAAATAATAAGCAGAGCTGGTATAGCTGCTTTCATGCTGTGGCTTCCCCAAGCAGACCGTGAACTTCTGAACCGTGATTGCCATTAAAATCTTTTGCCATTTGCAAGGAATTAGCATCACTATGTGAGCTGTATCACCCCAGTGATATTTATGGAGAGCAATTGAATTATAAAGGTCGTAAAGTTCCTTGCTTCTGGAAGGAGGGGGCTGAAAGATGCCTCAGCTTAAACTACTGGTTTGGTGTAAGCCAAAAAATAGTTAAGGAGCCCATGTCATCTAAGGTCTTCTGAAAAATGTATACCTTGAAAGCAGCTGAAATAAAGCAAAATGTAATCAATATATAATTCTGGTAACATAGGCCCTGACACATTTGAAAAGGCAAGGTGTGGGGTTGATGTGTTTGAAAAGTGCTTGAAAAGACAAGGTTGATGTGTAAGCTGCTGATGGTAGTTCATGTTGCTGCTTTGCTCAGGTGGCTGATGGTGGTCAGCTGAAAATCTGTGCAAGTTCAGTTGTTAAAAATGGTCAAATACCAGCAAGGTAAAAACAGACCACACTGATCTGCGGTAGCTAAGGACTGCCTTGCGTTTGAGGATGCACTGATGAGTTTGACTTTGGCAGACCATCTTACTAACAATGGGTTTTGTCTGTTCTGTTTTTCTCCTGTCTTGCAGCACCTTCTCCAGTCAGTAGTGTGAAAAAAGGGAAGATAACTAAAAATAGCATCTCCCTTTCCTGGCAGGAGCCAGATCGACCCAACGGCATCATCCTGGAATACGAAATCAAATATTTTGAAAAGGTGTGATGGACTGATTGCTGAGCATCCCAAGTACCTTCTCTTTACTGTTTTCTTCTTTTAGTTATAGTTATTTGAGTCATGGAAGGGAATGGAGCAATTTTATGCATAAATCAATGTCAGATTGATTTTGCAGTAAATGATTAGGAAGACTTGAAATGAGGGTGTTGTTTCCATTAGTGTGCCACTTCTCTTGAACAAATACATTAAATCTGTGTGTCAGATTCCTTTCCAGCCTTATCACATTAAGATAGACCTGCTCATTTGTTAAAATAGGAGGGGTTGGGGATTGAGCATCTATCTCCTCCCACAAACATCAGGCAATATCTTGCCTTTGGTATTTCAGTTTCTCACTGGATTTTCCTTCCACAGTGTAAGGAGAGGAGAAGGGTTTTGTGGAGAGATTGTATATGCTCTGATATGAAGAATGGCATCCTGGCTTAAAACCTTGCCTGAGTTTTCCAGTTTTTGTTCTCTATCTTATGGGGAGCACTCTCCCTACAAAATGTCCCTCTCCTAGTCTTCATTTCAAATGGCAGCTTTTCTCTTTCTGCAAAATTAATGTAGTTTAAATGAAAACAGTTACAAATGCACTTTATATAAATAGTGATACAGCCTCAAATTTGGGGAAATCTTGGATTTTCAAAAATTAGGTTTTCAGGAGTTGACTGAAAAGTAATTTCTTGCTTCAGCTGGAATTGTAAGGTGTTCTTTTTTCTTCTGAGACAGTCTGGCTTTTGACATGAAAACAAGAGGAAAATAATGAAACTGAATCACAATTCACTCTTCTGGGGAGTTGAATTTCTATTTTAAGTAAGATACTCCATTAATTCTGTCTATGACTCAGGTGAAGTCAGTGAACATGGACCAGGACTGGGTCCTTCCTTCTTCTCTCTACTTCACCCATGTGAGGGACCTGCTCAAGCAGTGCATGCAAACAGGGAAAAGAATTTAATAAATCTTCTCCATCAAAATAAAATCAACATTAGTTTTGCAGATGAAGGAGCTTGTGCAAGGGCACAAGATGTTTGAGTGGCTTAAATAGGCCTGAGGTTTTCAAGAAGATTAAAGCACAAATCAAGAATCAGGATATTCTGGTGCTGGAAATAATCCGTTACTAATTCTTTTATTAACTTGTTTGAACGACTGTTGTGGTGCATTGAATCCTTACAATGCAGTGGCCTGGGAAAATTAGCCACTAGAAACATAATTATAGCAAAAAATGTCCATATATTCCTTCATTTTACTTAGTTTGTTTTCAAAGATATTGGCAGGAGAGGGGGCTTAAAATGTTGCATTTGTGGTCCAGAACTAGTCTCAAATAGCTTCAGTAAATAGTTCTTCAAGTGTAAGTCTTCCATGGAGAGGTAGCTCCAGCCAGTCCAAGTTCATGCTGTCTTCATTTATTTCGTTCAAGCTGATAGCAAAGCTTAGTGTTTTCAATAGAAAAACTTAAGAGTTTAACTCTTTGCAGAAGCCAACAGTGTATTTGACTGACATACAAGCAAATATGTGACCTAGTATTCACTTATAGCTTTTTAACCAGTCATTGAGTTAGATTTGTGATGCTGTCCTTAATCCTTTTTGTTTGTTGCTACTATAATTTATATTCTCTCAGTTTTCAGCCCTTCATAAGGGTAAATTCACAGCATTCATTTCCAAGGGACAAGGATGATCTATATTAAATGTTTGGGGAAAATTGAGTTTTGTCAGATTGCATTCCT
>NW_008668678.1:47592-59072 GCF_000695815.1 Acanthisitta chloris
AAAAAAAAAAAGGCACATATGTGTGTGTGTACATTTCTCCAAAACAGGCTTCAGTGAGAAATTCTGTAATTTTACATTGGGAGGTTCCCAGTGCCTTAGCCAGGCATATTGCTGTCTGTGGAAAGTTGGCCATTAAATTAGAAAGAGAAAAGAAAAATCTGTTCAGATCGTAAGAGCTATGCAGAATTCTTGGTAGGGAATTACTAAGAAGTCTAGTTTAACTCATAATAATTTGGATCTGAGAGGATGTGGTGAATAAAAAGCAGTTTCCAAATTTGTAGACCTTAATTTATGAGCTCTTGTCTAGATTATGTGTTACAGTAAATAATTCTAAGAGTAATTACCAAGCATTTGAGTGAAATTTTAATCAAAGAACTGAAACTGTTTCACATTAGAAACTGATGTAGATAAAGATTTATTTCAGCAGTTTTTCTTCAAGTACATTGCTTCAGAAGAACAATGCAAAAATTAGGTACTTTCCTGGAGTTTTGGTTTGTTATTCCCTTCCCAAGGTCTAATTTATGGTTCTAGAAATGCCAGCATAAAGTTATACAATATATTATTCTCTTTTAGGCCTGGTTACATTACTGGGAAATGATTTTGGTATAAATTAAAATCCCTTTCTAAGGTGATGGGACTTTTTTTGTCTTCCATGTGCCTTGGGATTGATCTTCGTATGATAAACCTTTCCATTGCCCCTGGCCATGTACATCCCAAGCAATGGAAAGCTGCTTCTACTGCAGATGCTGGCTGCATGCCTCCTACAGTCATTGATTGTAAAAGAGAAAATGAGATCTCACATATTTTACTGCAGAAAGAGCCTGCAGAGAGGGGTTTTTGAGGAAGGAATCCGCGAAAAACACATACTTAATCATCATTTGTAATGTTGCTGTGGGGATTGTTAAAGAGTCTTTCTTCTCTGAGAGCCACTATTTGTGTGTTTGAACTTTGTGGTTTCTGTGGGGGGCGTTGGGAAAAGGACCAGGAGACGAGCTACACCATCATCAAATCCAAAGAGACGACGATTACGGCAGATGGCTTGAAACCAGGTTCAGCGTACGTCTTCCAGATCCGAGCGCGGACAGCTGCTGGCTATGGAGGCTTCAGCCGAAGATTTGAGTTTGAAACCAGCCCAGTGTGTAAGTCTTTTTAATTACTGTCAGCCTGTGCCTCTAGAACAGTTACCAGAAACAAGTCAGGGGATCTATATCTTTGCAGAGAGCTCTTCCTTGTGCTGGCTTCATCCCTTCACTTTGGAAACATCAGGCATATCATGACTGTGTGCTAGACATATCTGTCCTTTACTTCCTCAATGCACACGGTGAGGCAGGAGATCTTCAGGCTTCAGAAATTCATGGTGTTCCCTGCTTAGAAAAGTCCTGTATTTATGGGAGCTGAGGACAAGGGCTCTCCTTTCAGGAGGGACAAAGAGGATGGGACCTGCTCGGCCACACCTCTTAAGGGCTGTCTGCAGAGGATGCTGAGCTCTGTCAAATATCTGCATCTGGGTTAAAAAGCCTGAAATGGTGCCTCTCTGCTAGGGGAGAAGTTGAACCACTGTCTTTTGGTGCAAGTTCCTGTCAAGTCTGTTGGCTGCCAACACCATAGCCTCGAGAAAAGGAGTTTGACTTGTGGTCAGAAATGAAAAAAATGTGCGCTGCAGGCACAGGACTTTTGCTTGGCCTGTTAGAAATTTGTGGGGTTTGAGATTCTTGAATTTGTTTGCTTTTTAATGAATCTGATTATCCAGGTCTGGATTCTGGAGCAGATTCTGTGACAGGGTGAACTCCTGAGGCGTGCAGAGGCTCAGCTGCAGTTTCTTCTGTGTTCGGGCACAGCTGTGGGGAAATTCTTTTTGTCCCAATTACAGAATTTTTGCCGAGGTGTCAAATATAATTTTCTCCACCAGAAAATATCTCTTATCTCTTTCAGTTTGTACAGCTGTCATTTATTAATTTTTTATACTGTTTGCATGGAAGATAAATTCTGTGGTGGAAATGCTCTGTTCATTCCTGTGGGAAAGAGCCTATTTTCTGTGTTTTCCTTGGAACTTTAAATTCATCAATACTTTGATTGCAGTAACTCCAGTTCATTTAAAATTCATCATCTTTGAGAAGAAGATGCCAAGTTGTCTTTCCAATGCATGCTACCTTTGAAGCCATAATAGATTTTAAGGGAATCATTATACATGTGCAGATGTAGCAGTGGAGCCAGTGATTGAACTAATACAGTGAAAATTGCATCACGATGCAAACATTAATGCAATAAGAATTGTCTATTTAATGTATTTCTTATTGTATTAACCATTAATTGTGCCCTATAAGTAGCAACAAAATCATGTTATGCCAAAAATTATTCTATATTATACTAAGGAAATTTTGCTCTCACTTGGAAAGTTTCTAGTTTAGAGTCATATGA
This sequence comes from Acanthisitta chloris, assembly GCF_000695815.1. NCBI lineage: Eukaryota > Metazoa > Chordata > Aves > Passeriformes > Acanthisittidae > Acanthisitta > Acanthisitta chloris. Next base: position 50,011 of record NW_008668678.1, read on the forward strand.
GTAATAGTACTCAGGACTTTTAATGAATAATACATGAATTATATGCACTTTTTATCAGTACCTACCATCCTGGTCCAAAAATAATGGCACTTCCATAATGCCCATAATGTAAGTATCTGTGTTAATTGGGATTTTTTGAGGACATCACATGGAAATATCTTTAAACACTTGAAACCCCTTGAGTCATTTTGTCACACTTGCACCCCAGTCTTTTGGCATTTTAAGGGCAGGGGAGGACGCATTTCTCTGATATTAAAGAGCTGCTGGCGTAGTCAGAGGAATACCTACTGAATGGTCCCCAGTTTGGGGGCTGGGAACTGTTCCTCTGTTGGACCTGAGCTCTGACTGAAGCCAGACTTAACCAGATGTTTAAAAGCTTGGTAGAACTGAAGTGCAATGCAAGCCTCAGTATATTGTGAAATGCAGCTCTGTTTGACATTTAAAACCTTACAAAAAGCATTTTTTTCCCAGGGCCTTATATAAAGTCAATATTAGTGTCAGGAGTGTGACCAGACTCCCACTGCTTTCCTGCACTTCCTGGAGAATCTGAAAGCAAGCACAGATCAAAATCTCACCACTACATCAGAGTTCAGGTCTGAACTTCTTATTAGAGCCAAAACAAATTATTTTGATTCAAGCACAAATGAAAACCTTTTGATGACTGTTCTGAGAATCAAAAACAGTCTCCAAATTGTTTGGACAGAACAACAGATTTTATTTCCAGTTCACAAGGTTTCTATAGTTATCTTTAATACACTTGGAGAAAGTATACAACAAGCCAGAGTAATACAATGGGGGGAAGCTATAACCTGTTTTGGACGTTCCTTTTTTCCAAATTTCAGGGATTCTTACATACTGCTCCCTGCATGTGCAATCCTACAAAGCACCATGAAGCAACCAGGCCTGCATTTTTCAGCTAAATTTTGTAATTTGAGGGGAAGCTGTTGCTAGGTGTATCCTCTTGTTGCTGTCCTTCTTTCCAAATACCACCTAGCTCATCTAGGCCTGATAAAACTAACCTTGCCAAAAGCTGCTCTTTGGCTGGATTGGTGAGCTAATCCATCTGGTCTGATGGACAGGAGTAGGAACATGTTACCAAGCTGAGAAGGGGTAATGGAGGTGTGTGTGTGTGTCCCAGCTGTGAATGGCAGCAAGATCCTAGCTTGGCTTATGAATTCAGGCTTTTTAGCTGCCATAAATCACAGCAGGATTTATTTTACTTCCCATCCCTTGAGCTGTGCAAAAAACCACCAGTCACTGCTTAATGTTCTCCTTTAGTGTTTTTCTTTTTAATTATTTTGTCAAGAAAGCAATAAAACATCATTGTAAGGAGCCCCCATAAGTTTGTGAGGCTAATAAAATCTCTGGATGATGGCAGGGGTTTGGAGCAGTTAACATTAAATATTTAATGTATCATGACCAATCCTTCTGAAATCATTTACATTGCTGTAGCAGGTCCACTCTGCTCAGTGTTAAGCACCAGAGAGCTCCCATATGAAGAGCTACTTGAAACCCGTTGCAGATCAATGTTTAATGCTATACCTTTTTTCTTGCTTTTCTTTTAACAATTAGTATGGAACTACATTCAGTTATTTTATAGCCTCTATAATGTTAATCCTGTGCTAAGGACCCTTTTTCAGTTCAATCATTTAGTTAAAGGCTTGTTCAGTGTGCAATCAATTCCTGCCGCTCCCTGGGGTGGATGAAGCTTCATCCTGGGCTGACATGAGGGTAGGAGCTATAATGAGGTTTTTCCCCATGCAGCAGCAGTGCCTGTGCCAGAGAGCTGGTTTTGCAGGAAGCAAGTTTTGTACCCTGGGGTGATTAAATATATGCAGCTAAATAATCTGGCAGCAGAGAGCACAAGGTGAGGAGGCTTTGGTTTCTGCTTGGGGAACCCACCTACAAATACCTGGGGCAAGATGGGCTCCTTCCGCCGCTGTGCAAAGCAGATAAACAAGTTACAAGCAATATTAACATTTCCATTTTACAGGCTATAGGAGCTTCCTCACCTGCTTTTACTTAACCTGTGGCAAAACTCAGTTCTCAAACAGCTTTTCTGACCTTTATGTTGGCATCTTTATCACAGGGTTTGTCTCCTGCCTTTTGGCAGGAGAGCTCTTTACAAGGCATGGACTGGAAGAGTTTTGCTTCCCTTGGCCAATAAAAAGACCAACCACTTAGCAAATTCCTGTTTTACAGAGGGCACCTTCTGGCCATGTGATAAAGATGTCACAAGGACTTAGTTTATAATTGTTCATAGCTTCTTGAAGTGCAGGTAATGCTGTTTGTGTTGGAGATCTTGCTTATGTCTCTTAACAACAATATTCCATAAATGTTCTCTCTGCAAATGGGAGCCTGTTGAGTTTTCATCTTTTTTCTCTATGAATTCTAACTCGAGGAGAAAAACTTGAGTTTTCAAACTCAAAGTCTGCATTCTGCAATACTTCGGTTCCTGAGTTCAGCAATGAGATGGAATCTTGTGGGGTTTTTGGCTTAGTGTTGCATGTGGGTTTTTTTCTTTATGCCAATATCCTTTCCAAACTCGAAACAAACAGCAAAGGGGAAAAACACAAATCGTAAAAGAAGAAATGAACTGGTAAGTCTTGAAACCTCTCTGGCAGTATCACTAGAAAGACTCATGTGAGTGCTGACTGTCATTTTAACCTTAATCTCCATTTTCTGTTTCTCATCTCAGCAGTAGCTGCTTCCAGAGACCAGAGCCAGATTCCTATAATTGTTGTGTCTGTAACAGTGGGAGTCATTCTGCTGGCTGTTGTTATCGGTTTCCTTCTCAGTGGAAGGTAAGAGAAGAAGCTGTGTATTTATACTTCTCCAACTTTTGTAATAACTTCTATCTGACCAGCTGATTAGTGCGATTTAGACAAAAGCAGCATGTGAACAAAGCTGTCAAGCAGTAGCACTGTTAAACAGCACGAGGGTGGGCTGATTGATCTGTTTGGACAAGCAGAAAAATCACTCACAGGTTCACTTCCCAATGATTTTCATCTGTGTATAGACTGGCCCTGATTATTTGACTTGATTCTCACAGGAGTGTTTTCACATTCCTCTAAAAATAAGCAGGTCATATTATTAGCTAAAATATCCTGAGCCCCATATGTTTGCACTCAGAGCTTGCAATGGCGTTTGCTCACAGAGAAAACTTGACTTCAGGAGAACACTTGCAAAGACTTCCCAATGATTTTCATCTGTGTATAGACTGGCCCTGATTATTTGACTTGATTCTCACAGGAGTGTTTTCACATTCCTCTAAAAATAAGCAGGTCATATTATTAGCTAAAATATCCTGAGCCCCATATGTTTGCACTCAGAGCTTGCAATGGCGTTTGCTCACAGAGAAAACTTGACTTCAGGAGAACACTTGCAAAGAAAATGAGAAGAAACCTGGCCAAATGCCTTACATTTTGGTCAGGTCTGGATTTCATTTCTTATGTGTAGGACACTAATGTGTTCCCCAAGTGTTAGTAAATTATACAGAGAGCTTCTCCCACAGAGGAAGATACTCAACTTCAAACCATCAGATGATCCCATTGACTTCTCATGTGCTTAAACATAGGCAAGTGATGAAAGCCTGGGCTATATCATCTTTAAAAACTGTAATGGAAGTTGGTGGAGCTTGTTCGTGAACAAGAGGTTGTGGTACTGGGGCAAAATCTGGCTTGTGTCAGGATCAGTTTGTACTGAGGCACTAAATTTGTGTGGCAGCCAGCAAGCATACAAGGCATTTTTTTCCTATTCTACATGTATATTAGTACATTTTTTTAGTGGCAGTAGTCAAACAATGCAACATCCTTTATGCAAAGCAATGTGCAGTGCATCTACTGATAAGGCTGAATTTATTTTCAGTGCAAAGTAAACATTTACACTTTCCAGGCACTCATCAGCCCACTGTTGCTTTCACGATACAGGGCTGTCTTAAGCTCAGGTTTAGCAAGGTGGCTGTAAATTACAGGATAATTTAAGTGTTAAGATATGATACAGACACTCACAAAGGAACTACACTGAATATGTTGGTTGAGGGTCTTATTTGCTGGAAGGGGTGGGGTATCAGTCTGCAAATGCAGAGCAGTGAAATCCAGCCAAGCTGAGCAGCTTTGTCCCCAGGCATAAGGCATCCATGGAAAGACATGGACACAGTTATTTCCTGTCTTAAAAGGTAAGTGTGCTGCCAGACATGTCTCCACTCAAGGTCAAAGACTGACAGTCTCTTCCAGCTCAGCCTTTTGAGCTCCTGTCATCTGCTATGAGTGACTTGTTGGGCTTAAAGATGGAAAAGCAAATGGTCCTGTCTGCATGAGAAGCATGCAGCGACAGAGAGGAGTGAGGGGTGAGTAAACAGCTACAGGCAATTCACACCAGGGCCTACAGGAAAGCTGTATCCAAAAGACTTGGCTCTTAACATGGTGGGCAGGAGTTCAAGTCTCTCCTTAAAGGCTAGAGGTTTTGATTAAAATTCCTCCTCAAACAGAGCGTGTCAATGTGAACCTTGACTTCCCCCAGCCTGGATGTGTGCTTGTATTGGTGCAAGCAGGAGAATGCACACATGACCATAGGGAAGCTATGGATGTAACCTGGCACCTCTGCAAGGAGGAGTCTGGGGAGTCAGTTACAGGTGGAGAAACATATATCCACCTGTCGCCATAGGGAATCACAACTGTGTGGCTGCCAGTAGCTCTTGCTCTTCCCATAGTCACTGGCAGGCACTCAGGACCACTTTGGGGAGGATGTAGCCTTACAGATCTCCCTTTTACTGCTACCCTCTCTGGTCTGAGCAAGCAGTTACAAGTCCTGAGCCATTTGTCAGCAGTTCTCGTTAGTTATGTCTTTCTGTCTCTTTGCCTAATGTTTTTTCCAGGATGTCCTTCCTCTTGGCTCTTTATCTCTTGGCATGCTTGTAAAAGCCCTTGTCTCCTTTGGCTAGTTTTATCACCACCTCTGCTGCTGCCTTAATCCTCCTACCTTATACTCACACTTCTCTCTCTCTGTGGACCCCAGGACAGCAGCAGGTTCCTGGGAGCTTCTCCATGGTGCCACGCTGGATGTATGGGAAGGGGCAGGCACAGGGAGCTGAGCTCTTGGTCCGTTTTTAGCTTTTCAACCCTTCCCCTAAACTGAGAAGAGCACAGTGCCTCAGCTGGAGGTGTTGGAGAAGCCTCCAGCACTAAGGTTTGGTCCATTATTAGAAAATTGGCTTTAACACTATAGAGCTACTCAGCCAATTTAAGTTTCTGTGAATTTTAAAGTATGTTGAGTGACTCGTGAGAACAGAAAAATAAATCCCAGAAACTCAGAAAGCTGACAGACAATTTGAAATCAAACAAGGCAAAACAAAGAAATTGCTCCTGTTTGGAGGAAGCAGAGATGCCATTGAGATGTGTCACTCATGCTGCTTTGCCTTGGATATGGATTCAAGACAATTTGTGGAGTGACTCTTTGGCTGTGACGCTGCAGGGACAATAAATGCATTCCAAGTCATGGGATAATCCATTTCTGAAGCTGTTAACCTTTTCTGGAAGATCTTTCCTATATGGTTATGTTGTTCCAGTGCCTGGTTTCAGGGGGTTAAATTTTTTTTCCTAATTCTTTCTGTACTTGCTTTTAGAAAAATGGCAATTTTGAACTCCAGCTGGAATCACCACCGCTTGCCACACCAAGCAAGCTGTGCAAAGCCCAGGCTCTCTCTTTTCTACTGATGGAAGAGAGCAGCTACTGCTCAGCAGTTGAGCTAAGGAGAGAAACCCACTTGCTCTCCAGCACAGACGATGTAACCTGGCCAGCTCCTGCAAACAGGCAACTCTTTACTGGCTTTGTGCAGCTCCCTGGGAGGCCCTGGACACCTCAGAATTAGGATATTCTTCCTTGGATGCTGTAGGACATCTCTTTGCACCTATCCTCCCAAGTCCAAGGCTGCAGTGAACAGAGGCTTGAGAGCATTTCTGCAGTGCAAAGTGGATGTCATCCTGCTCTTGGCAGCTCAGAAAGTAGTTTGCAGTCATAGGGCTCAGGAGTTTGCTGGGGTCTGCAGGCTTTTTATTTTCTGCTAGGTTCCTGAAGGCAGAAGTTTCCACACCTCTTCCTCTTTTTTTTTGCTTTCAAGTATCTGCAGTTTTCTCACTTCTTTTGAATGAATGTAAGTAACAGCTTGGCATTTCCCATTGGCAGCTGGCCCTAAACCAAAGGTCAGTTGAACGGTACTCACGGTGGCATTTCCACATGCCAGGGTCCATCTGTGGAAATGCACTTTGTGTCTGAAGCTGGAGGTTCCTGGGAATTTGAAACTAAATATGCATTACCCGTAACAATTAAGCTGCGTTTCAGAGCTGATTTACTTGCAGATGCTCCAGAAAGCTCTTCCTGTAAATAACACATCCTCTGACCAAGGTCATAAGTGTCAAGCAAAATAGCTGATCACTTTTTTAAGTTATCTTGCTCCTTGCATCAAGGGCATATTAATAATGTAGCAATTGGGATTACAAATCAAAGAGATTCACTAAATCAGACTGCAGTTGTCTCAGCGAAAAAAAAAGAGAAGTGGATTGAAAATCTATTATTAAACCAGCTACAAGTATTGAATTTGAGAACACTGAGTTGTCCTTTGTTTTGTTAGGATTATGTGTTTGCGAAAGCACAGAGCATTTTACAGATTGAACAAAGCTCTAAGTTTTGCTTTCCTCACAATTCTTGAATTAGATGTGGGTTCCCATAATTGTTCCTGATTGAAGTATATATTAATCTAAAATCATTACTGACTTCTATTTTACAGTCTGTGTCAGACAGTCCAGTCACAAAGATCTTTGTACTCCATCTCACAAGGAGCAATAAGGTGCCTCAGTTGTTGTGTGGCATCAGTCGCTTTCTTCCAACAAACCGAGGTAGGGAGCCAGGTTTGCAGCAGGCTGGAAAGGAGACAGCTGCTCCAGAGCAGTTCTTCCTCTTTTGTCCTTCAAACCAAGCCCTGTTTGCAAAACTGTGAGTGTTAAGAGACTGCTGGTCCCTCCAATCCCCCAAGCTTTTGAACTTCATAGCACTAAACAAAAGCAAGTCCTTTTACAGAGTGAAGCAAGGATGGTATTAGGTCAATGCTGTGCATGTTTGCAAAAGCTGCTCAAAATAGCTGAGAAGTGTACTGTGGATCTGCATTTATAGCCAGGTACCCATTATGGATGACCTTTCCATCTCAAGTGATCTTCTAAAGAACCAGAGGGAGCTTTTCATAGAACTTAAGAAAAAAATAAATTTGAAGCAACAAAAAACTGCCCCTCACCCTGTGTCATGCATGTATAGAAAGTCTCTTTCTGGCAAGGAACTAGCCTTTGAAAGACAAAGCAAAGACAAATCTTGCCACCTGGGTATTGGCAATTAGAGGCTTCTGCACCAGAGTATACATCCTTGACCTTAGCTGATTTAGACTTTTAAATATCAGCCCCTGTGGTGGCAGAGAGCTACTTTCTGGACACAAATATGTGCATCTTGTTAAAAAGTGGCTTTCAGGGAATAGAGAGGGTGAAAGATGATGGTGTATATCCTAGGTCATGAGACAGCATTTGCAACCTTCTGTGATGTGGAAGGTCAAAATGGATGAATTTTCCGCAACCTCCCCCCATACTATTTTCCCAGTTGTGTCAGGGCTTAAAATAGTTTGCTTTTTCAATATTTCCTTCGGAAACCGGTGACTGTAGATAATGTTTTTCATAGCGAATTTTTCCAACATGACTCACAATTTTTGTTAGCTGGGATTTTTTTAAGGATTTTTATCTCTATGTTCTTGCCTGCTCTTCCTTCTTCCTGCAGGACATTGTCTCCTGTGATTTATAGCCACTTTATGATGTTGCCTACTGCCAAATATTCCCCACGATTCACCTGACAAGAGGAAGGATTTTGTTGAGGAAGCTATTGCTCTGCCAAGTCAAAATTCCCATCCACCAAGAGCAGGCAGGGTCAGGTCCTACTTCTGTTCAGGTCAAGGCTTTTTACTACCTCTGTCATGTTAACAGCCTCTTTGCTGGTACATTTTCCCAGAGAGGAGCATTGGCAGCATTGGTGTACAGGACCATTCTCTGAAAGTAAAGTGCTCCAGAGCACCCTTCTGCACAGGACAATGCCTTCTCAGGGCCTATGTGGAAATCTGCTGCCCACAGTCTCCAACTCTAACATCCTGCTAAGATCAGCTTCCCAAATTTGGCTACTCCAACACTTTATTCATCTTTTATTCTAAACACTTTTTGGCTTAGTACAAACTCACCAGGCTTCACAAGCCAGTCTAAGCTCTGCAGTTTCGAGCTGAGTTTAGGGACCCAGACTAATCTGCCTTCAGATGACTTTGGCCCAGACAGGAGGTGAGAGTTGACCAAATGTGTAATTAAGCTCCAAGCCCATGAGGTATTGTCCTTGAAAGCTTTATTTCTGAGTTGCTCTGGCAGCAGCCAAGGGAATAGGGTAGGTCATGAACAGATAAGCAGCTGGCATAAGCTTTATCTGAGCAGGGAAAATGTTGGGTAGTGCAGCAGGAAGTGATGAAAGCTCCTCACCTTCATACAGATGGTGTGTTTGATGGCACTGTGCAAGTCCCATTTCCACTTGAAGAAGGGAACCGGGCTGTCCTTCAAGCTGAAAATGGTAGCAGCTTGAGGCTTCTGCTGAGTGTTTTAAAGTGGGGTTTTACAGTGTCTTCTCTTGGCTGTGGGCTGGGTAGAAGATGAAGAAGCAGATCAAACACTTATCCCTTTGCACTTGTGAATACGTGGATGCTTCACCTTGGTTTGAATGCCTGAAATAAGAAGCGAGACCTCTCCTGGGGGTTCACCATGTTGCAGCACTTGACCTCTTATCTAGAAAACAGGTTATCTGTACTTTTTTATGTCTTAGACAGAAAAGTATAATGCCAGAGGTCTTTCAAAGTGCAGTTCCTCTCCTTGAAGATGTTGCTTTTCTTCGCCATAGTGATTGCATTGATATTGTCTGCTTAGGCGTCTGCACTCTCAGTTATTCTTGAACAGTGCAGAGACGTGTTTTAACATGTGAACTAGGATAGCTCAGCAGGA
>NW_008668678.1:59091-109634 GCF_000695815.1 Acanthisitta chloris
AGTTGTGGACAAAATGGGAATGTATTCCTAGCAGCTCACAGTGTGTAATGCTGTTTCTCTGATGTTTGAAGAAAGCATGTTGACTCACTTTGTTGAGCTGGTAGGTGTAGTGCTGGCCTCCTGACCTGGAGATGCAGGAAGCAATCATTGCCATCGCTCAAGGCTGCATGAAGGATTAGAAAAATCTTCCCAGGCACCGTTAAGTATTTCAGTCTTTAATTGCAAGCCTCTGAAGAACATCCCATTAGAGCAGCTTATTAAAAGCAACAAATGAGGCTTTCATTTATCATGATTCCAGGACTTCAACTTATAACTCTGAAAAGCCACAGCTATATGTGGCAGAGCCTCTCTGAATTTTATCTAGCCACTAGAAATGTACTTTAATTCCAAATGCTGTCTGGATCATCTGCAGACTAGTGGTAAATTAATTACATTAATTGCAGGCACAGTTGTTGGAGCCCATGATATATATACATTTGATTAACAAAGCATGTAGCCCAGGGTTTGAAATGATGCCAAGGGTGTTGATAAGTCCTCCTAGAATGGGTTTATTAAAGTTTGTGCTCTGGACAGGTGGGTTTGCGAACCACATAGGCATTACAGGGGTCACCTTAGCAAGAACTAGAGGAGTGTCATCTTTGTGTGCCTGAGAAAACTGAAAGCAGCAGAGTTGGGCTAGCCAAGGAGCGAGGCAATGCCAGCAGGTCCTGGGGGGTGTCACTGCAGCTCCAGGCTCCTCTACGCTTTCTCTGCCCATCTGCAGCCCTTTCCTTGAAGCTGGGGCTTGGAGCATGTGTCACACCTTGTTTCAAGCCAGCTTGGCTTTTGGAGATGCTGTCGCCTCATCCTTGTTCTTTCCCAACAAAGGGGATTTAACACTACAGGTGTTTTCTCACTAACTTTCACTGTTATGTGGATATGTCATCTGTTATCCTGCAGCAAATCAAAGGAAGTCCTGACCAGGAGCAGCCCCTACAAGCTCTCCTCAGTCTGCTGGTTGATTCAGTGAGGCTGGAGGAGACTTTGCAGATAAGTTTGATGTATACAGTGTTCAGTTCAACTCTGACTGCTTTCCAATATAGGTCAGCTTGCTGGCTAAAGATCTTAAAACCCTGGAGAGGTCTGGGTATATTTCATTGAATGTCAATCTCTTATCCACAGCATTTGATCTTGTCTGGAAAGCTTCTGCTTTCAGCTCCTCAGTTATTAAACTAAGAAAGCCCTGCATGGAATGAGGAGATGGGAAACTTGGCCTCTCCTAGAAGCCATCAGCACCCAAATGCGATGGCCACGAGGTGTATGATGGGTTTGCAGAAGTTTAACATCAGTTTTATTTGCCTCAGGATTTTTATATTCTGAAGTCCATCTGCCAAATCAAGCCATCCTTCTAACACAAGCAGTAATAAATCTTCCTTTGTCCTAACTGTTCAGGCCAATTAGTACATGCGTTTAACTTTCCAAGTGCTCCTTGGACTGGAAAGTGAATTTTGTCTGCTGATCCTAATGTTAAACCTCAAAGTATTTCAACCATAAGTGCACAGCTGATGGGTGTGGAGGAGCAAGGCTGCATTGAGGCACGTTTCCCTTGCACTTGAGTATTTTTTCCTTCCATATAACGGGAGTGAGATCTGAAGCATTCTGCATTCAGTGCAGGGAACTGATTTTGTCTCAGAGCAACCCAGTTGCTGATGAGGTGCTCAAAGAGTTTTCTTTGTTTAAGAAATCGGTTACTTCTAAGATTAATTGAACTGTTGTTTCAAAAACCTTGACTTTGCATGCTTAGTGGTGTCAGGGTGTGAGAAGGCCTGGTGGCAGCAACCGTTAAAAAATGCCAGGGAGGAAAGGGCTTCCTAGCTAAAACATAAGCTGAAGTGTCACAGCCAAAGTGATCTCCTGGAGATGCACCAGTGCCCTGCACCCAATTCCTGCAAGGCTGAAAGCACAAAATGGCAAAATTGACTCAAAATATATAGTGCTTGGGTTCATTTTGTGTGCTTTTGCGTTTTGGACCTTTGGTGTTAACTTGGATCAATGGAGTGGTGTAGTGAAGGCTGATCTCTTTCCATATTACTATGGCTGCACAAGCTGGGGCAATGTGAAAACAGAAAGTGTTGTCAATTATAGTAGAAAATACTGGCTTTGCTGTTTGTTTTGCTGATGCAAAAGGAGCTAAGAAGACATTCTTCATCAGTTCTAATTTAAGTAAGCACATAATCCAGTATATAATTGTGTAAATCATTGCATGCCTGAAGTTATTTTGCATCATAATTTAAGTCAGTGCAGTTACAGAATGTTAATTTTGTCTAAATAGGCTATTTTAATGTATTTAGGTTTTGTAAGTTATACTGTGTAAAAATCTGATGAGCACAGAATTTTTTTCAAGAATGACACGTTACGGTGACTGAGGAGAAATGATGAGTGACATCTTCAGCTGACTTTAACTGAAGTATATCTTCAATACTAGGCTCGTGCTTGTACTGAAGTTCTTTCTGTTGTTTCTTCTGTACTATGTTATTTTCCAGGATGAATTATCTTAATATATTTGGTACCAGAAGAATTGTCCATTCAGGCTGTACGACAAGGATAAAGGGCAGTTACTGAGGTGCAGCCAGCCTTGGGTTACGAACTGATGCCAGGCAAACCCATAGTCTTATTAGACTTGAGTATCAGCTCAGCAGCCTTCAAAGGCAAGCTGTGGGTACATGCAGTGCCTTTCAGCTCACCATATTTTGAGTTTATTTAGGCTGGATGCTCTCACACGACTCACAAGGTCCTGCTTCTGCAGATAACCTAATGTATGTGCAAAGCTTCACTGATACAAGAGGATGCAGAAAGTACTCTGTGAGTTGAGTATGTGCATAAGGGGCTGCAAAAGCAGGGCTCGTATTCATCCAGTGCTTTTCTTCTTTTAAAGGAAATTATAATTGTGCCACATGCATGCTTGTAGAAAAAAAGTCACTTTGCCTGCTTCAAGGCAGGTGCTTAAGTTTAAGCACATGGGTGGCCCCATTAATCCTAATGGTGGTACTCAAGTACAGGAAGCACATGGTTATTTGTTTTACAGGACCAGGATCTTTACACTCTCCTCAAGGCGTTTTTCCCCAACAGTAGCACATGCCATGAAATTCTTGCAGCCCGTGGTGCTACGGTCCAAGTAATGATTGCAATAAGAAGGAAGAAGTGCATATAAAAATGTTGCAAATGTATTTGCACCTTGCCAGGGCGGTGGGATTATTCCTTATCCTGGGCCTTTTTGTTTGCTTTTCAGTTGCTGCGATCATGGCTGTGGGTGGGCTTCTTCTCTGCGTGCTGTTGCCTATCCGAGCCTAACATGGTCAGTGTTCCCACCCGTGCTGGCTCCTACTTCGTGTCCTCCCTCCATGTTTTCCGTGCACAGTCTGCCTCTCCCTTCCTTTCTTGTATTGGCCTGGAAATTGCTTTCTCATCTGATCTCTGTGCCCAGCTTGTCTATCTCAACAACTGGAAATAGAGTGACCCGAAGCAGAGCGTGTCTCCAGCAAGAGCAGGGGTCCCAGGGGGAAAACAGGGGATATGTTATGCCGTGACCAATCCAGACACCTCACCAGCAATGTCATGTGTCTAATAAAACATCACGTATGCTGGACACTCATCAAATCTGCTTCTTGTCATCCAAAGGGGCCAGGGGAGGTAATTTGCCCCCAGAGAGGAGGTGGCGGGTAGGTGGGAGTGGAAAGGTATTTGGTGGCATGTAACTTGCATGTCAGTGGAATGAACTGTATGTCATCGACATACATGTCAATGTATGACATACACAGCAATGACATGATGCTGTTTGCCAACAATATGCTCCATATCTCTGTGGGCATTGAGAGGTGCGTGTCCATGCTGCATGCTGTCCTGTTCTGCCACCATCTGGGCTGCCTCACCAGTTTCTGCTCTCTTGTACTCTCCCCAGTTTTCTAACTAATAAAAGGAAGGGTGATTTTAATTTCTATTGGTTTGACTGGACACAAGTTGAGTGGCTTCCCAAAGGGAATGTGTTTTAGGTCTTTGATAATCTGTGCAGGCAAAGAGCTTCCTATACCTCCTAGGAGACTTGTGCCATCATCATCCCAATAAGGTAGCTGTCTGAGACCACAGAAGCTCCCACATGCATTGTTAAACTGGGAAGATTTTGCAGCATAGCTGGTGAGAGGTGTGAAACTTCTGCTGTATCTTCTGGGGGATATTAAGACTTTACATGGTGGTAGCTGAGTCATGGTGCAGTCCCTTGCTGTGGGGCACAGCAGTCACTAAGGTGGACCACTTTTGGGTCTTCTAGTGCTGTATTTTGGCTTTGACAGTGGCCTGAACAAGGGAGGAATTTCCAAATGCTAATCCCAAAGGCCTTAAATACAAAGGCTTTTTTTTATCCTGATGGAGCTTTTTTAAATTGGGTTTTTTTGTGACTTTTCAGTGCTTAAGAGCAGAGTTAGCAAGCAAGGATGCTCAGCTCAAAGTGTGTGTCTGCAAAATGTTGTTCTGGTATGTGAGCCACCAGTTTGGCAATGATTGTGCTGAAAGAAAATCTCTCAGTACTTGTGTTGTCTGTCATGCCTGTGCTGCCAGTGCACAAGAAGTCCCTCACTGCAAGTAATGCTTCAAATGTCCTCAGCAAGGCCCCCAACCAGAGAGTGACAGCAATAGAAAATACTTTTCAGAGGAGACCAGAAATGGACTGGATGGCTATGAAGAAGAGAGACACATAAAGAAAACTTGGCTGACCTGAAAAACACCCTCTGCAGGTTTCCTCTTAAGCTGCAGAGAGACTATGTGGCAGCAAGTTGGGAGGGGGAAATGGGAAAAGTGACTTCAAGGCAAGGATGCCATTGGCTGTGCTATGAGAAGGCCAGACAACCTCTTTAGAAAGATTTATGGAGATCACTTCAGAGGGAGCTTCCTGCAAGAGGGGAAAACGGTATCTTGTTTAAATTATTTTTTAATTGTTCTGGTGGTGGTTTAGGAAAGCAGGGAGTCATTCAGAGCAAAGTCAGGGAAAGACTAAAGGCTAAAAATACCACTGCTGGATTTGTGAAACTTCCTTTTTAAGGCATCCAAGTTAATCAGAGGTTGAAGACAGGGTCACACTGTGTAGAGGGGGACAGCAGTGCTGGGAGAGCAGCTGTGTAGATGGTGAGCCTGCAACCCTTTGGAAGGGAATCTGACTGGTTTCTCTCAGGCCAGCCATCTAGTGTACTTTTGAACTGAGCTGAAGGTCTTAGCTTGTCATCACCAGACCTTTACTGCTCTTTTGATCTCTTGCTGGAAGAAAGTGGACAGAAAAATGGGAAGGAACTTCCAGTATAAAAGCTGTTAATTTTACACCAGTCGCCTGAGTATTCCCTGATTTTGTGATACTGAATTTATTCTAGGATTGCAAGCAGCAAAGGCAAATGCTGAGCATGGACCAACATCACTAGTGGTAGGCTTTTGCTTCTGGCTCTCAGTAGCAGTGTTGTTTATCAAGGATAAAGCTATTTACTGCACAAGTTATTGTCTCTACACATGAGCTGAGGTGACAGGATCTTGGCCGGATGGATAGATCCATGTTTGTTTGTTCCTCTGCATGGAATAGGATTGTGCCCTGCAACACGTATGCAGCTTTATTGCTTTAACGTCTTGGAACAAATAGTCTGAAATGAGCACTAACCCCCTTGTAAACACCAGCCTTTCAGTCCTTGCAAACCTCGTGTAAAATGACAGCTTGAGATGGGTTGGATGCATTTCTCAAAGTTGATTTATTGAAAAAGACATACTTCTGAGTGAAGGTCACACCTCTGAAACACAAGTGGAGTTTTGTCTCTGTTTCAGAGTAGCGCACATAGTTCATTTAGCTCATATTTAAGAGATTAAATACATTTATAAATCTCTGCAGGACTGGGATTGGAGGTTGCATGCTGCATCAAGGCACAAGCTGTTTGATGGTACTGACTGCACCTAGCAAGGTGAGGTCCCTTTCCTCATCAGGGATGTCTAAATACTGTGCCCACATGCATTTCCAGTAATGCCTTGGCTGTGTGCTGAAATACTTTGGCCTATGCTGGTAAAAAAAGTATGTAAATATTCTTACATATCATCACCTAGGGCTTGGATGTCCAAGGTGCAGCTTCACTGTCTCCTGACCGTGTCCTGCCTGGGTTGTGACCAGAGTGGTGGTCTCAGCTAGGGAGATGAAAACTCCTTCCCTTGAGCATTCTGTGGTTTTGGGGGGATGTCTCAAGTGGCCAAGGGACCACACATAGCCCAGCAAGGGCACCCTGAAGCACAGGGCAGACACAAATATCCATTGGTCCAAGGAGAGCGAGCATCTTCTTGCCTCACTTCTTGAAGGATTTTTCTCCATGAATTGTCTTCTGCCATGTGATGTAGTGGGCATTGGTTTCCCATCTGGATTCTTCACCTTTCTACCTGTCCGTTTTATATTTTATAAACCTATATAGGGATCATTTTACAACTTCACTTTTATAATCTGCTCCATAAATATTTTACGAGCTGCCTGCCAATCTGCAAGTAGTTTTTAAATAAGACATGATGCCTTAAGAATATTTAAAGTCTCACTTTTTTCCTGTGATACTTTTATTGAAAAACATGGAGCTGTGCAAGGAAGACATCTGCTTTCTAGGTAGGGAAACTGGGACAAATCCACAACAGGAGTAAATGAATTGAGTTTCAGGAGTGCTGCTCAATTATGTTAACTCTTTGGCTGATTGTCTCCAGCTCAGTGGGAGATGAACCAAGCGTCAGGATACTTATGCTTTTGCTATTCATGATACAGAAAAGGTATAGGAAATCTATGGTTTGTACAGTGATAAAAAGCTAGAGAGTAAGTCTTCCATCAGGGCTTTTGACTCACAGCTTTGCCAATAAATATTAAGAGCAAATGTACATGCAGAAATGGATTATTTAACAAACAATTGGAAGCTTTTTCTTCTCCCAAAACATATTGCAAAGCCAGAATATTTAGATTCTTTGATCTGCCTGTAAGATTCTCAAAGCAGATCAGGACTGTTAAGCTAAAATTGCAGATTTTTATGGGATTCACTTGGGGATGAAAGGAGAAAAAACTGTTTGTGTGTGTTATTTGAAGTATGTGAAGGTCAAGAAGGATAGAAGTGCAGTCTGGCCCCAGTCAGCATGTACACAAGTTGTTTCTCTGGGTGGTTTAAGAAAGTGAGTATGTGAAGGGCACAAGTGATTGCAACAGGCAGGGTTTGCAGCAAGCTTTATTAGTGACACCCAACTGTTGCTTGACAGTGACAGTACACTAGCTGCCATTTCACTTTGACAGGTCTTGTCAACACTTGTCTTAATGATGCTTTGGAGGTCCCAGAGCTTGTTTTCATATGCTAATGTGACATGCTGCTGTATGTGTTACCCAGCTCTAGAGAAGAGGACAGCTGGAGCCAACTGGTTTGCATTGTCCCTTTGAGTGTGTCCCTGGGCAGTAAAACATGGACTGTTGTGCATCAAGGTGTGCTTGAATGCAAAAGATGGCATGTTCCTGATTTCTGTCTCCTCCGTTTTTATGGCTGAAGAATCAGGAAATCCAGGTCATGAAAAGGATGATGTTAGAAAAGCATTTTTATAGGTGAAGTACTCCAGACCTGAAGAAGAGGTGAGGGCATTTGCTCCAAAAGCCAAATGTAAGAAATCTTGGATATGTGCATTTGGTAGAAGAATGAATTGAAATATTTGTGTATTTTTAAAAGGAAAATTGGGCTAAATGTCTCCATCCAGAAAATTACTTCTGTGGAATACTAATATAGCTTTTGGCAACTTGCAGCAGAAGAAATTGGGATTGACAGAAGTGGGACTTGATACTGATACTCGTATCTCTAGTTTATTTACTTAAAGGGGGAAGTAGTATGATGAAGAAGAAGAATCCATTTTCACCCAGGGATTGTGAACACCAGAATGTGCTTTGAAACAACCATTACTCCTAAGGTGTCTGCGTATACATAGTGCTTATGATTTGAGTTAATTATGCAGGACCTCATCCCAGGAAATGGCACTGCTTGCTGCTAGAGCAAGGCAGTGAGCACCAGCACACATAACTGGCCTGTGTCTCTGGGCACCTCATTGCCTTTCTTGTGGGTTTTGCATTCAAAGTGTGATGATCTCAGCTTGGTTGCTGCTGCTGAAATCATGCCCTGCATGGATAGCCTGGCTGTTTATCAAATGCAACCTGTTACCTCCCTGCCTGTGTCCCCAGATTTGCCTGTCAGCTTCCCCCTTGTCTTCTGCAACTTATCTTGTTCCATTCCCCTGTGTCTGCACAACCTTTGCAGTCTCTGTTTTTCCTTCCTCTCCCCTTGGCACAGATTTCCCCTTCTCCCCAAGGTAAGCTTCCACTTCCCCGGAGTAGCCCCAGAGGCTCATGTTGCTTTTCCCTTCCTTAACCCTCCAGCATCCAGCTCTGCTGGGTCCAGCTCAGCAATCGGCCGTGTCTATGTATCTCCTCATGTTGGGACTTTTGTTTGTAATTGTGGTTGTTTCACAAACCCAGTGCCAAAATCCTATAGCTGACAGGCTCCCTGGCCCCTTGAATCCAGGCAGACAGCAGTTCCCTGTAACAGCACTTCACGCTGAGGGCATGTTTCATGTGGATGCCTATTACTGCCTCCTCCTAATTGCAGTTTTGTTTCTGCTAATCATGTGCTCCTCCTTGCTGTGAGTGATGCTGGAGTGCTAACATGCACCCAGTTCAAAAATCACAGGCAATGAAAGAGAAGACTCCAAGTTTCTCAGCTTTAAGTGGCCTCTTAATAGCCTGAGGCTTTTTTTGAGGTATGCCAGCTAGCAGTCCCACTGCACACTAACTGGCTTGCAGGTGTCTGGTTTTCATTCTACCAAGCAGTGTCCATCAGTCTCATGTCCATGTGTTTTGTTGTAAGGATGATCCAGTTTCCATATCCAGTTATCCTATCAGGTCCTTGGAAAGACTGGCATATGTATGTGTGCATCCTACATACCTCATCCCGTAATTTTAGATGTTTGCATATGTGTGTATAGCAGTTCTCCTTGCCTCCATAATTTTAGATGTTTGCATATGTGTGTGTATAGCAGTTCTCCTTGCCTCCACAGCTGTCCTGTGGCTTCCTGTGTGGTTGTCTAAGTGAAGCAGATCTCAGAAATGCCACCAAAGCAGTCAGTTAATGCTAATACAATACCATTGCCTAGAAAACCAACAAGAAGAAAGAGGGCTGAGTCAGGGAAGAGCAACAGAAGACTAATAGGAGGATGCCCTGGGGGAGATGCAGCCCTCATATGACTGTGGTTGCAACTCTGTGGTAGGATTCTGCAGCATCTTTGCACTGGCTGGTGCTAAGGTGGGAGCAAGATAGGTCAGGCAGTGACATCGTGCATTCTTCCATCTTGATTCTGCTGGTCAGAGGGGATTGCATGAATGGCAACTCCACTGTGTAAAGACAGGAGATGTGCAGGAAATGCTGTGCAGAGCCAGAAATACATAGAAGACCCTTGAAGGTGGTGAGGCAACAGGTTTTGGTTTGTTTTAAGCCATTATTTTGCATGTGTATAAAGTGTTAATATTGACACAAGACTGTTTTCTAAAGTATCAAAATTTAAAGTTCTGTGCAAATGCCCAGTGGATGAAGGGGAGCATGCAAGACATACAACATGGTGCCTGCAAAAGCTCTGCAGTCTGGGAGATCTTGTTTCTGCAATTCTAATGTTTCATCCCATTCCCCTTCCATCGTCCTTCCTGTTCTTGCTTTTTTTTTCTATATAATAATAGCTGCATCAGATGTAGAGTGAAGTTGTTCAGAAGCATACCTGGGATTTGGAAACACAAGTCCAATTGAAAATCCATGGGCCTTGGGCCCTGAATCCCGTTAGGAAAATTGCAAGTGGTTTGATGAGCTAAAACTGGGACAGCAGCAATAGAGCTGCGAGAGAGGTTGGGTTCATCACTGCTCTGGGGTTTTGTGCTTTGTATGATTTGAAGTAAAGAACAGAGTTCTGCCATACCAGAGAGAAAAGCACTCTTCTGTTGTTTTTTGGTTGTTTTTTTTTTTCAGGCGATGTGGCTATAGCAAGGCTAAACAAGACCCAGAAGAAGAAAAGATGCATTTTCATAATGGCCACAGTGAGTAAAGAGCAAACATGTATATATGTGGTTTTGGTTCTCTCTCCTAATGAGAAATACAACTAAGAGGTGGTTTTCTGAAAAAAAATAAAATATATTTGGTTTTGCTGATAGTTCACAAAAGAATTGTTTGTTCAGTAGGTCTCCACCTGCCCCTGTTGTAAGCCCCATGGAGAACTGAACATTTGAACAGCCCATATATGCACCAAGCTATTCACACCTGTTCATTTGAAGCAGATCTCTCTAGTGGTTTGCTCCTCTATCTTTGCTGTGTGCCCCAAGGTGCTATTAGTTTTGCCTGGTCAGCACATAACTACTCTACATTTTTGTGGTCTGGACACATCAGTCCAGAATACCTGTTTGAAACCCATGCTTCACCCCAGCCAGCCATGAGGACCAAGCCCTCTCTACTCTGTGCCTGGATGGCTATGCAGAGGTGTGATGCCTACTTCTTGTTCCTAGGAAGCTTTCAGAAATGCTGTATTGATGCCCTTATATACAAAACCCCTCTGTAGTGAGCCTTGAAAGTAAATCTCATAGTTACTATCAGTCCTTCTGTTCATCCAAAGCCAATGTTTGAAGAGCCTTCCTTCATCAAGTGCTGTGGGATCTGGGGATGGGTAACAGCAAGTGCCTTTTGGGGTGGAAAAGGCAAACACATCTTGAGTGAAAGTCAAATTTCCATTAGTGCTATATAATGAAGGCAGCAGGAAGCAAATCAATTAAGAGCCACAGTGTAATGTAGCTGTCTCATTAGACTGATGAGCAATTCTTCATGTGAGTAGCCTTAATGATTGTCAAAACAAACTTATAATATGGATAATGAAAATACTTTTTCCTCTCTCAAATCCTGAAGAAAAAGCCTGCTATTGATTATACTGGTTCAACCCACAGGCTTTGTACTGCAAATACACAGTTCATTTAAATCTCAGTGGCTTCATCTGAAATAATGTGGCCGATTGATTAGCTAATATGTGACTGGTAGGGCATAATTTATTTCAGCTCTTCATCAACCCCCATCCATCCAGCTTGCTGTGCAAGTTGTTCCTGTAACATTTTACTTTTTTGTACTTTTCCTACTGGTGTACCCTCTCCAGCTAGAAAGGGTGCCTTTTGCACCAGACTCTGGACCAGCCCAATACACAGCACCAAAAAGGATTTTTAGCTGCACATCATTCCAGTTGAGCACTATCATGTGCTTTTCTACATACAAGCACATGTCACATATAAACTAAATGTCATTTTCCAAAAATGGTATTCATTTTCCCTATAGAAACAGATTTTCCTACTGCAGTATTTTCCAGCAAAGCAGAGTGCAAGGGGCAGGAGCATGTAATGTCTGTCTTCCATGTTGTCGTGTGCCTTTAATGTTGTTAATTTGTGTTTGCAGTTAAGCTGCCTGGAGTAAGGACCTACATTGATCCCCACACCTACGAGGACCCTAATCAAGCTGTCCATGAGTTTGCTAAGGAGATTGAAGCTTCGTGCATAACTATTGAAAGAGTTATTGGAGCTGGTATGGAAGTGCATTTTATGACCCTTAGCAATGTGAAAGTTTGGCTTCCTTAACACGAGAGATCTGGGAAGTGCTGTGAAATATTTGAGCTGTTAGGCACCCTGCAAGTGGTGGTGAGCATGTTCCAACTGAAGTTTGGGACAAACCTGTCACTGTAATGTTGAATGTGCAAACAGTAATACAGTTTTGAAATTCAGAAACTGAACTGACACTTTCCGAAAATGGTTACATTTGGACCAAACTGAATTATTTTGATGGATACTAGAGGAATGAGTCACTTAATTTTCATGTTCTATTTACCATTTTAACCTTTTTCTTCTCCTCCATTAAGGTTAGTCTTCAAGCAAAAATTAAGAATGTGTAGTTATCTGGGAGATTAAAAAAAAGCACAAACCAAAGTCCAAACTTTAAATTTCCTTGGTTAAAAGAACAAACTCCCATGTTCTTTCCAGTTAAGCTGTTTGTTTGGACTTGCATCCAACCTTAGGAGTATTTTCTGTCCTCTGAAATTGTGGTTTGGGAGTTAATTTACTGTTTACCAGAAAAAAAAATCCATTTGGGTTACTTTTTAAAAAGGGTGGTCATAAAACTGAAAAGGGCTTGTAGTCTATAAAAATATATGTTATTGTGAATGGCTAACAGCATTCCATTTATATAACTTACTGAAACAAGGTTAAGAAGCAAGTGGCTTGTGTTTTACACCTATCCACACAGGGCAATGGTATAGGATATGACAGGATTCTTTCATCTAGTAGACAAAAATATGAAATGAGAAAAAATCCCAATAGAATATAAAGCATAGCTCTTTAAATACAGGAAAATTGCCTTTTTATTCCTTGTTTTCTTGTGCTTATGAATTACTTGGCTTGTGGTACGCTGGCCGTTTGAGATGGTGACCACTGTGATGTTCAGCGTTCCACATCCATGAATGCAGGAGAGCCCTGTGCGCTGTTGGCCACCTATCTATAGAGGTGCCTTGCCATGCTTAGACAGATGTGCATCATGCATTCCCTTGATGTGCTGTGATCCCTTTCCTTCTGTTTTTTTCTGAAGGTGAATTTGGTGAAGTCTGCAGTGGGCGGCTGAAGCTGCAGGGAAAGCGTGAGTTTCCAGTGGCTATCAAAACCCTGAAGGTGGGCTACACAGAGAAACAGAGAAGAGATTTCTTGGGAGAAGCAAGCATCATGGGGCAGTTTGACCACCCCAACATCATCCACCTGGAAGGTGTCGTCACAAAAAGTAGGTACAATTTGCTGTGGACTGCTGTCCTTGAACTCTGACTGATGGGAGAGTTGGTTAGGGGAGAAAGACGTGGATGAATCACGTTTTGACTGCACCTTTCATAATTCCTCAAAAAAAAGTGAATTCCCCTTGCCTGATGTGTCACACTTGATAGACCCAGCCAGGAATAGGTTCCCCAACGCTGTAAAAGGGGCTTGTGCCCAAAGAGTTTTGATGTTCATTCAGCTAGAATGGGTAGATAATAGCTAAAATGTAAAAGGGGCTTGTGCCCAAGGAGTTTTGATGTTCATGCAGCTAGAATGGGTAGATAATAGCTAAAATGATAAACAAGTTCAACTGCCTCTGCAGACCCTGCCTCACATAGATATAACATGCGTGGGCTAAGAGAAAACCCCTCTTCAAAGGCCCAATATTAAATGAGACAGAAATGGGAGATGTTTTTGGCCACTCTCATGCAGTATGTGGGTGATGGAGATGGCAGTAAGCCTGAGTTCCCTGAATGCCAGTGGAGTGTGTTGCCTGATTCCTGCCTGGCAAGTAGTTCAGCAGCAAGTGCCACCTGCAAAATGCAAGAGCATTTTGAATGCAGTGACACCAGGCCAACCACTAAGTTTTCCAAGTAGGCTCACCTTTTATTCCTGCCTTTATTTGTTTACTTTTGAAACCACATGATCCCTAGGGTAAGCAAAGATGTGCCAAGAAGTGGGAAGTGATTTCCCAGGCAGGGAAGTGAGGGAGATTTTGCTACCAAGAGTCTGGGGGCAGAGGGGTGCTGACCACACAACCCCTGATGATTTCCTGCCATCATATTTTGAGAAACCACCAAAGCAAAGCCCACAGGAGGGTAGTGCTGAGCCCAGTGATCACTCATATGGGGTGTGAGCAAGAACAGAAAGTAGCTGAAGTTTTGCTTTCCAGAATCAGGGAAGAAGAATGGGACCTTAGCTGAAGATGACAGGACTGCATAAAACCACAATTAGGGCAAACTCCCTCTGGAATCAGCTAGTGATGCCCCGGGTAATAGTTACTGGCATATAGATTATGAGAGGGTTGAGGTCTTGGGGAAAATGTAAAATATCTGGCAAAACATCCCAGCGTGAAAGTTACTGTGGTCTGACTACTCCGTTAGCAAAGCAGCCTTCCATAACTTCCCCAGTCCAGTTCTTCTCCAAATTACTGTACACTAAAGATAAGGGCAGGGGAAGAGACAGCACATCCAAATGTGCCCAGCACAAGCCTCTCTGGCTGTTGGTGCTGTGCTGAGGCTATGGAAAGTGTGCAGAGGTGTTGTTACTCTTCCATTTTACAGACTTGGAGGATCCTCATTATTTGTGTCAAGGATTATTTTGTTGAAAACAACTAATCCTTTATTTTAAGAAGTATTTTAAGTGACGAAGCACCAGCCTCACAAGTGTGAGTGTTTGTCTCCCCTCTTGTCTTCATGTTTGGCAGTATCAGAGCTTAGCTGCTACTGTTCAAATGGCATTGTTTGGGGCCGTGTGACTGCTGTTAGTACCATTTGCCATTCATCAGAGGAAATCTCTCCAACAGTAGTTCTTTTTCAGAGCTGCAGTGGAGAAGGTCCAGAGGCATTAGTTATTTGTCCAGGTCATGTCCTTAAATAAACTACAGAAGATCAATGCTGTTTTGCAATCAGCAGCCTTTTCATCTATTTTACCTTGAAATTGCATTTCCTGAAACATTTAAGAAAAGAAATAAACAAAACAGATTTCTCCTCAAAATGGAATGAATATCAAAATCTCTCAGGGATACTTTGTGTAACCCTTAATACATAAAACTTTCTATTTCTAGCGCTGCAAGCCTGTGGAATATTGGGCAGGAAGCTAGTGATGATTATGCATCCATGAAAGCTGGTACTGGCATGGGCTCGAGATATTCTGGCTGCTGGGGCCTCAGGGGGTGGATGGGGATCCCACTTTTAGAGAGAATGTGGCTCCCTAGCAAACTGCTTTTTGTATAAAGTGGCTGTCTGCTCCAAAGGCTGTGGAGACACAGGGAGCTCTGCTTCTAAATTGGACTTGGAGCAACTGGAGTTTGAATGCTGTGGGGTACATGCACTCTGAACTTCTCATTTGCTCAGTAAATGCTTTTTTACTGCACTAAAATTTTTTTTTAGCAGACATCTGTAGCATCTTCATAGCTTTTTTCTTTTCTTTCTTCATGTGGACTAAAACAACCTTTATGAATTGCAAACTATGCTGCTATCTCAAAGTGTTGTTTAGCTTCTTTTTCCCTTCAGCGCTTCACTCTTTGGCCTATTGTAGATTCAGATCTTTAGGGTAAAATGTCTTTGCTGCATCATGATTTACTTAGGAAGTAAATTAGTTTCAATCGAATTAGGCCATTTTTAATTCTGAATGAGAATATCCATGCAGGGGCTTCATACCATTTAACTATATAGTTCAAATACACACCTTAGTTTGGATTAATCATCTTCATTGTGTCTTGCAGACGAGCCCTTAGCTATTTCTGCTTTACAAAGGTAGTGACAGTCCTGGTTTCATTTGTATCCAGTTTGTTTGCGCTGATGGTGTGCACATTGCATTAGTAGATTGATAGGAGTGTCATCTACATAGGTTTTATGGCCACATAATGCCAGCAGGAGGGAGCCCTGCTGACACAGAGGATCAGCCCAGTGCTTTAGAAGGGCTGGTGTTTACTTTTCATTTACTTTCTTGAAAGTTATCTATTTGTGTTTTTATTTCCGTGCTCTTGGATATGGGGTTAATTTATTCCATCATTACTGCCAACCTGCAGCAGTCAGATAAAGTGCCAGAAATCTTATGTTCTTTTCTGTGATGGCACCCAAAGGCAGGAGTCTGGAGGAGGTCCCCCAGGGTGGTGGAGTAATGAGACAGTATTCTCACTGCAACGCTGCCTGAAGTGTCAGACATAAGGGACCTCATGCTACAATCAGGTGTTTAGTGTTTAAAGACAAAAAAAAATTAGAAATTTGAGATATACCTGGGATTTTTCTTCCCTGGAAAGCCATGTTTGCCAACCAATAGCAACGGGATCCGAGATCTGTCCTCCATCCTACATGCAGACCATGCTGTGCGTGGATAAATGGCTGTCATCCTTGAAGATGGGGCCCATTATTTTGTTTGGGACTCAGGGATATTTTTCATGGTCCAGAGGTACGTTTCTTATATCAAAAGTAATATTTGGTGAGTTTCAAGCTCAGGCAATAGCTGTGATATTAACTTAAAAGAATTGAAGCAGCAGAGATAGTATGCTGCAAGGTACTATTTGCACAACAATGACTATTTTTATTGACAAGTTCACAATTAACTGTGTTATATAGATAATTAAGGAGTAAATTAGTCAAAATAGTTATGGTAACAGGGAAAGTGGGAAAATTAAGATCAATCTAAACAGTGGAACATATGCCAATTTTGAGGAGTTATTTACCTTCATGCACCTGTTACAACACAGCAGCTCTCGTTGATCACTTCTGTGAAAGACATTTATAATGCACTTTACAAATAATTGACAGCTCCTCTTTTGTCTGTGCTTCATGCTGGCTAATGGAAATTGATTTAAATAAAAAATAATTTACATGTTCTTATAAGATTTCATTGAATTTACAAGGGCTGAGGCACACCACATTAATTATTGCTATGCCATTGTGGCAAGCTAGCGAGAAATTAGATATAAAAACTGAGCAAAAACTATACATAATTACCATTAAAATGACTCGGGCATGAAAATTAATCAAACAGATTTGGAAAAACATTATTATTCCTGTCAACAATAGAAGACCAGGCCTTTTGTTAAGAACTTGTATTTTGATTTCCACTTGCACTCATTCCATAGTTAACTAGCTTTTGTTCTGCAGCATAAACATTCCTTTTCCTACTTCCAGATGTGTTTACAAGAGCAGTCATATAGGATTACTTGAATTACAAGGGATGTAATCCCATCCTTTCCTGGTCTTGGTTTTGGTGGCTACCAGGTTCAAGCTTCAGATCATGTTAGTTGCTCCTGTTGGGCTCCTGTTGTTACTTCAGGGTATTGGAGCTCTAGGGAAGAATCCAAAGAGGTTGCTCTGTACAATTTGACCTGTGAAAGCTTTCAGCTTGTTGATGGAGATGAGAAGATTGCCTGGGTTCAGCTTGCAACCTCTTCCTCAGTCATCATCTAAACACTCTAGGGCTCGGTACCCCACCCATAAAATGGAATTAATTTTTCATCCCCCCCTCCTCAATTCCCCTACTTCTATGCATATTCTGGGAAAAACTCTTGGCATCCTGCTGGGACAGCAGTGTCTCAGTGTAGATATACTGTTGCATGGTTATATTCACATGCAGGCACAATGTGAAAAGACTATTTTATTGCTCACGTTTTTTAAATAAATTGCTAACAAACTCATGCACTCTTTTTTTCAAGGCAAACCAGTAATGATAGTGACTGAATATATGGAGAATGGTTCTCTGGATACATTTTTAAAGGTAATACTTAGATCCTTTTTCCAGGGGGACCTTGGTTAAGGTTTGGGTTCTTTGCAGATGGTTAATATCAATGAAAATGTTTGCTGGGTGCTGGTACAGCTGTTGGTGCTCTCTGGAGGCAGGAATTGCTCAGTTGTCTGTTTGATCTACATTTACACAGCATCATGAAGGACCTGGTGTGTACATTGATAGAAACAGATAAGAATAAATTGGAGGATATTACGTTTATTTTAGAAGGCAGTCTGCTGCATGGAAATGATTAACTTATCCTGCAAAATTTGATGTGTCTCAAGAGCACATCCGCACTGCATCATGGCAAACCCCAGACTTGTCAGAGTTTTTCCGTGAAACATAAGAGCTAGAGAAGGGAGAACCAGAGAAGTAGTTAGAAATGTAATGTGGCAACATGGGGAAGAGCCCCTACTCCCAAATATTCACATGTGGAGCACTACAGGTAGGATTTCCATGTAACTAGGTGCCATGCAGTTGACTGACTGAGAAACAGTCCTACCCTGGTGCCCTTATACACATAACTACATGTGTTCCCTCCCAGCCACAGTCTCTTTATCAGTCACCAGTGGAAACAGCTTGCTCCTTGATCTCCAGTTAAAAGAACTACATTTCCTTAGCTTTGTCTCTAGAGATCCTAATCTAAACGGTGAAACTTAGAAAACCTTCGTGGTCAGAGCATGAGAGTAATTAATTATTACTTTTGCTGGTTTTCTTCCCTGGAGACTTTACTGTGCATTTTTATTCGTGCACACACAGTGCTGAGGGTGCAGAGACTCTCAACTCATCAAATGGCTCCTTCCTTTTGCAGAAGAATGATGGGCAGTTCACAGTCATTCAGCTGGTTGGGATGCTACGAGGCATCGCATCAGGAATGAAATACCTGTCTGACATGGGTTATGTACACAGAGATCTAGCTGCCAGGAATATCCTAATCAACAGCAACTTAGTCTGCAAGGTGTCAGACTTTGGCCTCTCCAGAGTCCTGGAAGATGACCCCGAAGCCGCGTACACAACCAGGGTGAGTTATGAGGATACCAAACTGTTTGAGCTCAAGAAAAATGTATTCCCTGCCACATTTTGGTGTTCAGACTCTCTAGCAAAGAGGTTTCTACAAATCCAGGGGCTCTAAACTGTGCAGGAGGTTTGGTCAGGTGTTAGCAGTTAATTGTTATCAGATTAATTTTGCAAATACCTTAAATTTATAGTGGGGATGGCCAAATAAGGCTCCCATGCAGAGATGTAAGCCATGGTCTTCTGAACAATTTAACCCTTTTAAAACATTGATAAGTGTGTAATGATTGCCCATTGCAAATAATGCACGTTTCCCTCAGCATTACCATCCTGAGGGTAATGTCTCCCAGCTCAAGAATTAGCTGCTCCAGCCTCAGTGCTCTGCCCCTGTTCATTTCAGTCAATCATTTCAGGACATCAGCCCATCCCATGCAAGGCCATGTGGCCCCAGCACTTAAGATAAGGGCTGGACAGGACTCATCCTCAGCAGCACAGACTTGGAAAGAGCCTCTAATATTAATGGCAGCAATTGGCACACCTAGATGTATCCTATTAATGCGTTTTTCCAAGGATATTGTTTTACGGGTGGTGGGAGCTCTCTCAAATCACGTTTCCAGTTCCCATGGAGATCTGGGAAAGGCTTTTCAGCTCTTGGCAGACATGGCCCCGAAAGGGGACTCAGTGCACAGCTGGACTGGTGCTTCCCTGCAGGCTGGAAGGCTCTTGGCCAGCCCTGCTGCAGCTGCAGTGTGCTGCCATGTGCTAATTGGCACTGCTGAGAATCTGGCCCCTCACTTCAGGCATGTGCTGATAAGCCTGTTAATAAATAATTATTGGAAGAAGAGACTTTTTAAAAGTTGCTTTGAAAATGTGTTCCAAATCCTGCCTTTTTCCAATAACACTGTTAGGGAGCATTCAGAGAGACCTTCCAATATTTAGCTCAACACGGAGAGGAAGGGACTTCACAGTAGAATATTCTTTGATATAAATCAAGGGAGACAACTTTTTAAACACAATGAGAAAAGTATTCCTTAATCCAGACTCCCTCCCCTTCTCCTTCTCAGAGCTGGTCTGAAGTTTGATTTCTAAAATGATAGAAGGGAGAAAAGGAAACAGCAAAGCACATTTGACAGCTGTGGCATCATTTTCAGTCCCACAGCAGAAGCCAAGCAGGCTGGTCTTTGCATACACAGATTTCTGTGCCTGCTACACAGATCTCTCTGCAGGATCGGGACTGCATTAAAAAAAAAGAAAAAAAAACAGGGCATTACTTCCGCAGCAATTTGCATGAAGCCCTCATTAGATCAAAGTCTTCCTCAGCTTCAGAGCTGTCTGTTCCTCCCCCGCTCTTTCTCAGAAATGGAGGAACTGTATTCCCTTACCAACCCGTGCAACATAATTGAGATGTTGATCCTATACATGTCCCAGCATTCAAACAACATTCAAACAACAAACCTTCAGGACAGCCAATTAGTAGGCAGCCTACAAATGCTTATGGGCTGAGATAATGTGGAAAGGGGCCCCATGCTGTCAAACAGATTTACTTTAAAATTCGATGTCTCTTTCCAGAGAGAAAATAACATCCCTTGGTGCTCTGAGGAGAGCTGTTTGGTCTTCTTTTGCATGTTCTCTGCAATCTGTGTTTTGGGTTTTCTTCCATTTCTTTTCCTTCTAGGGAGGGAAGATCCCCATCCGATGGACAGCACCTGAAGCGATTGCCTTCCGCAAATTCACATCGGCCAGCGACGTCTGGAGCTATGGCATTGTGATGTGGGAGGTGATGTCTTATGGCGAGAGGCCTTACTGGGAAATGACAAACCAAGATGTAAGCACGTGCGAGAGCTGCTGTGTGATGGGACTTTGAGGGTTCAGCATTCATTCTGCCATCAGAGAGGCAGAATGGGGACAAGAGGAGGAGAGCTGCTGGAAAAATGGCTCTGCTCCCCCATGCCAGACAGAAATGATCCTCCCGTTTGATGCTCCTTTTTTTTGCAGCAACCCAGAACAGGCTGTGCGCAGAGGGAATTGTGTCTGCACAGAGGCAAGCCTGCTTTCCCCAGCAGACCGCTGGAGCTTCACTAATGCTGTTAGAGCTGGAGCCTGTCCCTCCTCTGCTTAATAACAAAGACCTGCCAGGGGATAGATGCTGATAAACTGGCAGCATTTCAATTGTGTGTTCAAACCCCTGCTGCCATGTAAAGCAGAAACTCAAGAGAGTCATGGTAAGGGCTTTGTTTCCCTGCACAAAGGCTGGGTGATTTGATCTAGTGACAGCAGTCCACAGAGCTACGTCTTGGTTGTTCTTGCATTGCTGATCTTGAGAGAATAGTTTTGCTCCTGTTGTGAGCATCTTGTAAGCCTGTGCTAACACAAGCTTTCACGAGTCATTTGTACAGCATCCCTTCAAGTTGTGTCCCCTTACTCCTGGGTTCCAGTGCCCCCTTGAGCCTCTGACCTCCAGGCCACTCTCTGAAGCATCTCCAAACAGGGAGATGCCTGGGGACACTGTCTCCTGCCTTACTGCAGCTCTGATCCCAGCCTGTGTAAGGATCTTTTGATCCTGCTGCAGGGCTACATTCTACCCTGAGCTCACCATAAACATCTGTCCTTGTCTAAGGATAAAAAATACTTAAGCCTGGGGTTGCCAGATTTTCTAGGCCTCTCCTTCTTCTTCACATCTCTGAAAACCATGATGTGTGAAGGTCTCTGATGCCAACCAGGAATGAGGTCGGATTCACCATGAGGCATGCAGGGCAGCCGGATGCCAACCAGGAATGAGGTCAGATTCACCATGAGGCATGCAGGGCAGCCCTGCTGCCTGTGGAGATGCTACTGTCAGATGGGTTTCCACAATGGGTTTCCTCTGGTCACAACACTTGATGTTTCATCCTTTCTTCTTATTTGAGAAGCATCCCTATCCCCATGACTCTCTGACGAGCAAAGGCTCTGGCTGAGCTTTCTGTTTCTCTTGTGTTTTGTTTACGGGCCTGTGCCATCAGTGGATGTTACTACCTGTCATGCTGAGCTGCTCTCTTATCTCACTTCAAGTCCAGGCATGGAAACGAGCAGTACCTTTGAGACAGTCAGGCCATGCTTCTTGCCAGGGAGCAGAGCGTGTTGTTTGGCATGAATGCCCCACTGCTTCCGCATTGCTGAGGCTGTCACATTTGCAGGAAGTTCGGTAAAGCAGCATGTATCTACACAGGGATTTATCTCAATCAAATACAGACTTTCTTCCATAGTCTGTGCAGAGAATGCAGCAGTTGAGAGCCAAGCTTTTTCTCTCACACTAAGCACTGTAGCTATATTTAATGCTGATGCACTGGCACAGCACAGATGTTGTTCAGTAAATGCCAGGCTAAGGCTGAGGCTGGTGCCAGTAAAATAATGCTCCTTGGCCAGGGGAGTCCCTTGTCTGGTTCATAACACTAGGAACATCCACACTTTGCAGAACTGTTTGGAAAAGCCCAAATGCCCCTGTGCACTGTGGGGCACAGAGCGAATTTCACATTTTCCTGGTGTGACAGCAGAAAGCAGAGGGCTGGTAAAATGTTTATGAGCATCAGTTCCTGCTCAGGCTTTGCTCTTGTAGCCTCTATGTGTTACTTGTCTCTGCATATGTACAGGTGGCAAGTGCCTGGATGGTGGTGGCCTAGGAACTTAATTCAGTGCAGTGGCATGTTTCTCATGCAATTTATGCCTTCCTCCTTCATCTCCTGAAAGCCTTCTCTTCTTTGCTCCTCCACTTGTGTTGACAGAAGAGTCAGCGGTGTTGGATATAGCATTGGCTTTTGTGCAGAGAATCAAAAGGTCAAGTGAATTTTGGACTCCGTTGCACAAGAGTCTTCTAATTAAAGCACATCATTTGCAAGCACAGTTGACGATGAGCAAAATTATTCTCACTATGTTACAGATTGATTGCCTTAAAGGAGGTGCAGTGCCATAGAACAGATAGTGTTGTAATTGCAAAGGCTACAGACCACATTTAAAAGTCATGCTGGTTTTTGGATGCCCCTCTAAAAACATGTCTGGGCTTGACCACAAGATAAGGCTTTGATGCAGGAATTGCTGAGAGGAGTTTTGTGCCCTGTGTTGCACAGGTTGCTAAGCTAAATGATCACAGTGGTTGCTTTTTAGTATCCAGACCAGTGGATTTATGGAAACACAGAGGTAAAAGTGTTGCTTTGGTTTTCTGGAATAGACTATCCCAAATCATCCTCTCCCAAACATCCAGTTCAATCAACCCAATCCATAAGTGAGTAGGGCTTGTCCAGAAGACAAAGAGGGACAAAAATGCCTCCTTAGATGAAAATTTTAGCTTTTCAAGTCTTACAAAGTAGTACACACTGATGAATGGAACAGTGAATGTGCTATTTTCTTATTTTCTAAGCATTGTGGTGGCTACATGTGACTAGGTCTTTGTCATTTCATTCATTCGCTGCTCTTTCTTACTGCTAGATCCCCCCCAAGGCACCTTCAGATTCAAGAGTGTATTTCAACATCCTAGCTCCTTGCAGTATTTTGATACCATTTACATTGTATCACCAGGACAAATGACATCCTGTAAATTGAGTTAACACTATTGATTGTGATGTTACTGCCAGGAATATCAAACATGCATAACCCCATTGCAGATGTAGTTCAGATATTCTGAGCTGGTGCCAGATGGTCTGCTCCCTGTCTTGCTACTATTTTCTTTCTGCTACAGCTGGAGGACGATCTATTATTGTTATAAATACAGACATGGACAGAGCAAATAGCATTCTCATGGCTGGGCCATACTGAAGCTTTTTTAATAGGACAGCTGCAAATTTGGAATTAGGGACCAGCTGAAAAGCATGATGTGAAGAACAGATAGTGCAGATAGCATAGTGTGGTGGGGCTGGGTTTTGATTCTGGGAGCAACAGCCAGGCCATAGAAGAGATTGTCTTGCAAGCACAGGTTGGGTGGAGAGCTCTGCAACTGCTTCACCAACAGATGAAATCTTGAATGGGCAGAGAAGGACTGCACATGTTGTGGCCCAGATCTTCAGACGTGCTTACTACCCTTGGAGGAGTAAAGCCTCTCCTAACTGCTTCTCTACCACATGCATCCTTAGGGAGTTTGAGGTTCCCACTACTGCTGCTCAGCCAGCCTGGCTTATCCCTGGGACTCTTCCACTTGACAAAAATTCTGTAATGGCGGATAATTTAAAAGCAATTCTTGGGGTCCTTAATTTTGGATCCTTCTGAAATGCAGTGCGAGACTAATGCAGCTCTTCCTATACTGCTTGTGTAGGGACTATAGATCTAGAAAACAACTTCCATGCTAACCACAGAACATTCTTTTTAAACATGGAATGTTTTCAGATCATGAGACGGTGCCTAGAATGAATGGCATCTGAGGCAGTCCTTGAAATCCAACAGTGAAGAACTGTGGTTTTCCACATAGCAAATATCTGCTTCCAGCTCCATTTGGTCAAGGAGCCTTGGGAGTAGAGACCATGAAGATGGGCTACCAGGACTCTCTTGGCACGAACACAGACCCTTGTGGCTTGAAATGTGAGCTGTATTCTCCTGAAAATTGTAATGATTCAAAATGGGAACTGCTGGGCTTGGAACTCTGCTATAAATCTGCTCAAAACTGGGGAAAACAAGTTGCTTCTTCAATTCTGCCCTCATTTATTCATTTCTGCCTTTCAAGAGGGCAGGCAGCACATGTGCATACCACTTGTTTTAGAGATAAAACCATAGATGGTTTGTATTTGAAATCAGTGCAACAACTCCCCTGGTTTTAATTTACATACTCTTGGGCTGACATTTTAAATTCCTGGCAGAAATGTGGCCACACTAAGAAATGACTAGACTCAGACAGTATTGAATGATATATGAGATGGTTGTTCTGCCTCTGTCTTGAATCCATCCATCAATTAGCATTCAAAGTCTCTTTTGAAATACAGTCAGACTTTTATTACTGTAATACAAATTTGTGGTCTAGCACATGCCTTTTCATTTAAAAAGAGGCCAATGTCTGAATAAACAAAATCTCACTCCAAGAAGATGCCAGAAAGCCCTGAAGGATGCTTTTCGTGGACTTAGCATCGGCTCCAGGAGTTTCCTGGTATATAACCTGCAGACCACAACTGAGCTTTTGACAAGTGCAACCTGGCAATCTGACCTGCTGGTTGCAGCAGTGCCTTGACTTTCTAAATCCATTTTGCAGTGACCAAAAATTCAACCCCAGCTATTCAACCCCTCCCACAGAAAATATGAAAGATAGCAGGGTTTAAGTGGGTTTGCCTCTTGCATGCAGAGTTGGGGGGTGGCAGGATTTTATGTGAGCGTAAGTCTTCCCAAAGTTCTGTGTTTAAGTCAATTTGCATTTGGGAAAAAGGCATGAGGAAGAAAAGCCTTGTGTTTGTCTCCTGTAGGTGATTAAGGCTGTGGAGGAAGGTTATCGCCTGCCAAGTCCCATGGACTGTCCTGCTGCTCTCTACCAACTAATGCTCGACTGCTGGCAGAAAGATCGCAACAGCCGGCCCAAGTTTGACGAAATTGTCAGCATGTTGGACAAGCTCATCCGTAACCCAAGCAGCTTGAAGACATTGGTTAATGCATCGAGCAGGTACAAACTCAGGCCAGAACCATTTCTCAGAGCAAGATCCTTGTCTGAATACCCACTCCTGGGGTTGAATTCCCTCTGATTATTTTAGCCTGCATGCATCTGTGAGTGGATGTTCCTTCTGCTTCTTTATGTCCAGGGGAGTTTTCTCAACAACTTTTTCTGTTGCAATTGACAGCCAGGTGAGCAATTCACTTACTCTAAATGCGGTGCTGCTGCCCCAAGGAAAATTACTGTGGTCTGTCTTTCAGCAACAGGAATTTTGACAGTATTTATAGGTCTATGATAAAGCTACCTGTGCTCTACCCCAAGGTTAGAGAAAACAATGACTTGAGTATCTACATGAAGTAGGTAGTAAATGCTGCTCAAGTCATCTGCCTGTTGACTTTATCTTGGTAATACAAATGAAGAGCATTTCTTGGGGAAGCTCTTCAGATGTGCAAAGCTCACACATGTCCAGGTGCATCCTTCCACAACTATTCCCAGGTGTGCTAGGCACCACTACAAGTTGTGAGAGTTCTTGGTAATCACAACAGGATCTCTGTGGTTCCCAAAGTGCTGTACACAAACCCTTTGCTAAAACCGTGTTCAGTGAATAGAGCAGCCTGTTCACATTTAAACATGAATCTGAATAGCCACACAGTTACAAGTAAGGTAAACACAGTCAAGGAATAATGTTGCACTTGGGCAAAAAGAGATAAATATTTTTAGTGAGTTTTAGTATTGAGGTCTCCACCATACTGGAGTGTTGGGGAGGCTTACAAGTATTATTTCTGAGCCATCAGTGTTGTTAGTCACTCTGTCCCTTGCAAGGTCATGAAGGAATAATGACTATATGTATCATTATTGCTTCACTGATAGTAGTGAAGTTCCCCTCATTAACACTGGAAAAGGCCCTTCAGAAAACCTTATTCCCAGAGGAGATAAAAAAAGATATGTTGAAAAAAGATATGTTGCTTTACTTGAACAGGAATGAGGGAGGTAAGATGAGGTTAGACTGGTGGTGTGGACCAAAACAGATGTACTGTTGTGAGCTCATAGTCATTTGCCTCCACACCTACTGAGTGAGTCTTGCACAGTTGCATGTGGCCCATCTCACCTGTTGCAGCTGGACATCTCCATGGTGCCATGTCCCTGCGCATGGCGTTTTATGCACTGAAAGAGCAGAACCTGCAATCTCTGTTAATTTTTAAGTACAGGATAGATCTGATTCCTCAGGCTATTTTACATGCATCATTTACCATCTGAAGAAGAAATTATTCTTATTAGCAATTAGATGTAATGTCAGTGGCAGCAAACCTGCAGGAAAAGGTTTATGATAGCATAAAATGTGTGGTGTTTCTTTCTTATTTTCAATTCAGAACAGTTATTTTCCAGGCATATTATGCAGTG
Source organism: Acanthisitta chloris (assembly GCF_000695815.1). Classification (NCBI taxonomy): domain Eukaryota; kingdom Metazoa; phylum Chordata; class Aves; order Passeriformes; family Acanthisittidae; genus Acanthisitta; species Acanthisitta chloris. The sequence goes on from NW_008668678.1 coordinate 85,467, forward strand.
GTTCATGCACTTTTTTATGCCAAACTGTTATGGCAGAAAAGAAGAAAATAGGCAGCCAACCATTCCTTGAGCTGCTGATGTTTTATTCCATGAATGGGTCCATGCAATTCCAAACCTCTCCTTCTCAGAGCTGCTGTGGGTGGTTTTGATATGGATGGAGCACCTGAACAGCCAGGCTTTCAGGCTGTGTTTCTGTACTCATAGATTGCTGTGCCCAGATCATAGTATTTCCAAATGAATCATAATTTCAACATTGAACAGCTGTAAAGGATTTTCTTATACATGTAATGTGTTCTTTATGGAAATTCTCATTAATGCAAATAAGAGAGGAAGGCACTTTCTACATTACAGCATGTGCATATCAGTAGGTACCTCCTGACATTAGTGATGAAAATCCACTTCTCATTATGATTACTTAGGAGTTTTGAATTTCTCATGTGTATAAAATGTTATGGGAAGCCATTATGTTCTTGGTACTGCAAGTATTCACATTTTATTGGACCCTTCAGCATTGCTATTAAATAAACAAATAATACTAATGTGCTCATAAAATATATGAAGATTCCTGAAGTGCTATAATAATATAATATCTCATCTCTCCTTCCAGTTGAAAGTCTTTTAAGTGTAATACTCACCATCAGAGGCTGACCCAGAAAATGTTTTTTTTTTATCCTGTGAGTAATAATCTTTACACAAGGCTGATGTTAGCTGTGTGTCCCAGTTTACAAAGCAGAGAACAAATCTAGTTTCTTTCCTGGATGACCTTGGACTAGCCCTCTTTTCTCTCTTCACATAATTAGTAGGGTGGTGGACTTGTCCGCGGCACGGGTCGCTTGTGCCAGGTACTGTATTGGTGCTTCTGCCACAGTGAAGGGTTATTACTTGCCTGAATTGCTTCTTCCGTGTGTGGCATAACTGAGCAGGTAGCAATTGCCATGGTGAGGTTTAGAGTGAGGGTTGTAGGAGCAGGAGTCTACCTCTGGTTTCAGGGCTGGAGTGTGTTTGGAGCATTGCTGCTCTCTGCAGGGCTCGCTGGATGCTGTCCACATCCGAAATCCCCAGATGACTCTGCAGGAGCAGCCCCTGAAGTGTTAACAGCATCCTACCATTGATGGCTGCTGCCGGGAAATGTAATTTGGGTTTCAGCTTCCAGGCTCTGGGCTGTCTTAAGTTAATTATGAGCTTTAAAGGTGGAGGAAGAAAACAGAGCAGGAGGAGTGAAACTGAAGACTTCGAAGTAAGAGTGACTGGGGGAGCCTGTTGCGGCCAAGAGGTAACAGGGATGGATGCTAGTCCTCTTTCTCTTTCAGCTTGTCATGAGGACTAGAAATGGCAGGAACTAACTCAAAAGCAGGTGAAGTTACAGATGAAGTGATCACACATGCATATCAAGCCTGCTGGGAGGATGTAGGCTGCAGCAATCATTGAAAGTGAAACAGAAAAATCAACTTTACCCTATAAAAATGCAAGCAACTTGAGTCATGTTGGGTACATATTGATACTGATTCTGTTTGCTTCTTTGTTCTTGCTTGTCTTTAGAGTATCAAATCTGTTGGTAGAGCACAGTCCAGTTGGGAGTGGTGCCTACAGGTCGGTGGGTGAGTGGCTGGAAGCCATCAAAATGGGCCGATACACAGAGATCTTCATGGAGAATGGATACAGTTCAATGGATGCAGTGGCTCAGGTGACCCTAGAGTGAGTAGTGCCTGGATCATTTTCACCTCATTTGCTGGAATTGTGGGAGGAGGGGGGGAAAGACAAATGATTCAAAAATATGCAGGGATGAGGCTGCAGAAAGAGAAAACATTACCCTTTGTTTGCAGTCAGCAGTTTCCCTTGTAGCATCTCTATTGATGTGTTATCGTCAATCATCAAACGCAGGCAAGACTAGAACTTACAGTCGCTACATTGGCAGCCAGTACTCTGGCTCCTTTACTCACAGAAATTCATGCTTGAGTTGGAGTAATTGCCAGGCTGTCCTCTCGACATAATAGCAGTTAATTATTTGGGGTTGCCAACAAATAAAAGCCCCACCCTACTAGTAAATTTACAGGTGCTAGAGTCCCTGCTGAGACATACCAGCTTCACACCAGATTAGCTGGTTTCACGGTTGATCTGGATGTAACCAAGTGGACAGTCAAGCCCAGTAAGGCGTGGAAATAGTATTCAGCATTAACAGAAATAGATACAGCCGATGCCAACAGAAGAGCATCAACAAACCGACAGCTCTAGGCTGAGACTCTTACTTCTGAATGTGCCCTTGGTTTTTGCACGTGGGTATAACTGCATTTGGGGTAACAGCACTCAAATGACTTTGTAAATGCCTTGGGGCTGCTAATTTCTTATGCTCCAGCTTTAATTGCCTGCCTTGCTTGTGAAATTACATCAGTAATTTCTTCGTGCTACCTGCCACTTTCTCAAACTCACCTCAAAGCCTGCCTTTCTAGCTCTGTTAATTTCAGCTCAGCTTACTGCAGGCATTAGGACAGAATGGGAAAAGTTATGCTGTGCTGCTTTGGAAAAGGTTGTGTCTCCTCTGACCACATGCAGACTGCCAGTGCACATACAGAATTGGTGCCAAGGATTTAGAATAAGGCAAGAAAAATCCCCACAGCCCCCCAGAACTGCAGCATTTCTCGTGTCTGCCACAGGGCTTGTTTTGGAGCTCTCCATACAGCATAGGAGGTCCTTTGCATGTGATGCAGGTCAGTAACATTTCCGTGGAGCTCAGTTTTGCATTACAAACATGGAGGGAGTGCAGGAGCACATCTGCTCTCACTCAGATTTTATTTGCTCCACTCACATCATCAATATTTGCCCCTTACACCTGAACTCATCCAGTCTTTCTTCAGGCATTCACATGAAAACCCTGAGCTCGGGATGAAATCCTCCCCAGCAACTGTCTGGGAAGTCAGGGTGCATGGATTTCTACCTAAATCCTTTTTTGAGTTCCTGAGACTCTTACATGTTGTTTCCCAGCCTAGTCCTGCAATTAGGTGCCATGTTACTTTGGCTTTTGAGAACTCTGGTAGTCTACAAACACTGACCAAGAAAGAGGACCATCTCCACAACGGTCAGAGTCCACACAGCAGAAATACATAGCTGGAGGCTGAGTGGAAGAAGAGAGATAGGATTTAAGAGAAAAGGAAAACATTGGAGCATTTCCCTTTAGAGTCCCACTTCAATCTTAAACGCAGAGCAAGTTTTGGTAGAAAATGTAGATTGTCTAAAATATATCACAGACTTGTTCCTGTTTGGCTGAAATTAGTCATATCAAAGATTCATGTAACTTTCAACAGTCTTAGCATCCCGTGCTGCTGACAAAACTATTCCTAACCTCCCAATTTCTCGAGTGCAACATTTCAGATTATAAAATTATCTCCTTAATTTGACTTTAAAATGTAACTATTTCCCTATGTTTACTCTTTGGTATTCCAGAAATTTTAAAAATATCCCCAAAAATCTTTTCAGGCTAACCAAAAAGTGCTTCAAAACAGTTTTTCTGATTGGCAGTGAACCAAGAAAACCATTATGTGGTTCTAGCCAGGAAGTCATGTTGGTTTAAAAGTCTTTAAATAAGATTATACCTGCGAGAGATGCTCTGACCCTCACCAGCTGCAAAGCACCTCTAAGGCCCTCACCAGGTCCCCTCACCAGGTCCCAGTATGTTCTCTGTAGCACGAACTTCATGCTACTGGCCCCAGTGGAAACAACACGTCTGAGCTGCTCAGCTTCAGCTTTCTTCTGGGCTTTTGCAGCAGCAGAGCAGTGCAAGGGAGCTCATGCCTGGGAGTGAGGGAACTTCTGGGTTTTGTTTGTTAGAGTTTTTTGAAACTGAAAGGAGACATTTCATGGATCCAGCTTGCATTTCAGTTGAAACTGAAAAAAGATTGAAACTAATTCCAGGTTTTTAGTTATCCATGCCAGCAAATACATTCACCCCCTGCCCTAGCTGCCTGTGGGCAGAGATGCTTGCTTGGTTCTTGAACAGCTAAGCCCACACACCTTTGCTTTGGAGTGGTGGCTTAGCAAGAAGGCTAGACCCCAGTCAGCTCTATTTTTGGAAATACTCTTGAAGATTAATTAAAAAGCCAACTAGCCATCCAAATCAAAGCTTCTCTCGTCCCTCTCAGATATAGTGAAAAAAGACAAAAGACCAGATTCTCAGCTGTTAAAAAAAGAGTAACCATCATAGTGGCTTAAGAGGAGAAGTGTCAGTATTGAAGACCTCAGCCACATGCTCAGACTGATGTAAACTGGCAGATTGCCCTTAAAAAACAAAGTAAGAAAGAAAAACGGCTCCTGGTGGACTCAGCTGAGACTCTCATGGGTTCTCCAGAAAATAAACACCAGAATAAGCAAAGTTCTTTAAAGGTTGATATATTGGGGAGTTTGGTTTTCTGGAGGTTTTCTTTTTTTTTCTCCCTGTAAAAGGGAACAACAAAACATTTTGTACTCTGCAAAGGAGAATTCAGGTTAAATGTTCCTTGTCATTTTTAATAGAGGCAACTGTTCTGTATATTCCAGAGCTGGGACTTGGGGGGATCGGGTGAAAAGATGATCTGATAATCTGAAAGTAGCTTGTTTTCCCCAAATGACATCAGTAAAACAATCTTTACAATTTAACAGGTTGCCTTTGCCAAATTCAAACTGTGTAGGAGACAGATGTAGAAATTAGATGGAGAGAGGAGGACTGGATAATTGCTGCTAGAAAAAAGCAGTAAAAAAACAAACCATATGATGAATGTAAAGAATTCCTAAAATCTACTGAAAAAAATTACTATTGCTGTAGTAGGGGTTGGCCAGAACACTGGCAGGACTGGTGACTGTGGATGCCCAGCTTGCGGCTTCTTTACAGGACCTGTTTGAGATAGTAGATGTTCAACATTTTTTTCAAATCCTCCCTCCCTTGGTATGCAAAGCAAAATCCTGATTGCCACCCTGATTCTTTCAAACTGATGGCCTGATGCCTTTGTTCCAGAAAAGAGTAGTACTAGTGACAAATTTCTGAAAGCAAAAGATTCAAAAGCTAAAACCGATGAATATCGCCCCAAGTCCTAAGCTCTGCCTGCTTAAGCAAAGACCTGAAAATGTATGTGTTCAAACAAAGAGTGATTTCTACATATAGCTCTAATTCTTACAAAGGGATGAATCACCTTGTGAAAAGTGGAGCCTCACCCTCCACCCCCTCTTTCCAACTGGATATCAGACTTGAAGGGAACCTTTCCAGTGGACCAGACCTGCTCTTTAAACTTGTGGACCACCTAGTGACTTTGAGTGTGTCTGGAGCTCTTTCAATCCACTGCAAGAATAACTTTACCAGGACAATACTCAAGAATAGATAGATCCATGACATGAGTTTCAGTCTGACCTTTGACTGGACCAATTACTAACCATGTGGACTACATATTTTCACCTTTTGAAAGATCTGTACTCACTGAATCTCAGGACACCCTGTTGTTTGTTATTAGATGAAGAGCTCTGAATATTTGTAATAATATGTGCTGTGTTGCTTTGCATTGTATATATTTTTTCCTTCTAAAATAAAATAAATTATTTATTTAAAGTTATACTGGATGAAGAACATTTAAGAGTTCACCTGCTCTAGATGTTTATTCATAATGTGAAATCTCAGTCCTGAGATTGTGATGCTGTGTCTGCTTCTAAGCAAACAAATTCTCATCTCGTAATCAAGTAAAACGGGAGTAATGAATAAGAGCAGATGAACTCTTAAAACACATTTTTTTAAAGTCCTCATTTCATGCAAAAGTCCCTAGCAAGAGGATTCCTCTCTTTAGCATCTTCTGAAGGTCTTTGAGTTTCTTCTTGTTTCCTCTCATTCAAACTGACAATTAACTAACTCCATGAGTAGTCCCAGTCTACACGGGCAATTGTAGTTACACCACGTGCAGAAGAGTGGTGAAATCTGGCCTGGATGGGAGATGAAATGCAAAACATCTGTGGTAGGTTGACAGTTGCCTGCCATGGAGATCTTTCAGGAACCTGGCCCTTTTGCTTGCATGACTAACTGGCTGGTGACGGGGGGTGTATTTTGTGTGGCAATCCAGTCCTAGTCTACACTGTGTTTGGCAAACTGGTCCATGGTGTATAAATAGTTCTGTTTGTAAATAAAATGTTTTAAATATATTTCTTACAACATGGAGACTGTGAATTCAACCCTTGCAAATGGAGCATACTGCAGGGAAGGGGATACTGTGTTGTCACTGGCATGTTGCAGCTGGGCTTCCATGCAAGGCAGCAGTAAGAAGGCAGCATGCTGTATACAGGTTGTTTGGGATGAGCCAACACCAATTCTCCCATTTATTTCCTTGGCTTTTTGGTCAACTTAAGTCAGCCTTTTAGTACCATGTTGACAAGTGATTCCAATTCCTGCCTGCTTCTATTTTCAGCCCTTTGTGAATGAAAGAAGTGAAGAGGTGAGACTTCTCCCTAAAATAAGAGTTGTCTTATGGCTGGAGAGATCAAGTATTTTGAAGCAGGGAGACCCCAGAGCACATAGGTGCAAGTATCTCTGCTGCAGCAGCATATATAAAACCCAACACCAGGAGTTGGGTCACTTCCACAGCAAGGTGCAGCCTGGATCCTGATGGCAAGTGTTTGCCCCAGGTTCTTAGCTGTGCCTTTTCTTGCACGGAATGCACATTTTTATTGCAAGCCCCAGTAGATACTCACACACATCTCCTCTGCAGAGCTGAGCCCAGTGAAAATACCACTTGGCTGCCGTAACATGACCCAGGCAGCTCTGGGCTGGAGCTTGAGAACAGTTGTTTTGCAGCTTTTTGGCACAGAAGTCGTTGGGGCATTTTGTTCCCCAAACCAGCTGGTTTGCACACCCAATTCTGTTTAAAATTGGCTTCTGCCTTACACTGCTTTAAGTCCTTCAGCACTGGATGCACGGGAGCATGCAATGTGCTGTAAGTCATGCTTGCAAAATGGGAATTAAAGCTCCTGCATTCTCTAGGCAGTTTTTGGAAAGTTTTGTTGTCTTTGCTATGCGTGAGGTGGCTTTTGAATAAAGCTGCTGGGTTTATACTAGGTGAACATCTGGCTGAGGAGCTGTTGTCTTCTGGTTTGTCTTCGCAGAGGTGAAAGACCCCATGGTAGTGTTTTTCCTCTCTCTGAGGAGTCCCCATGCTTTTGGCTGGTGGCTTCACATTTGAGAGGATTTGGTATTCGAAAAAATAGACTGGATCCCCTGGTGAGCAGCTAATGGTTTGAAACCAGAAACTCTTTTTTCTTCTTTCTCTCTTGTAAATCAATGAGGCACTCCTCAAGGATATTGAGTTAAGGGGATACTATAAAGGGGAAAAAGAAAGGCTGTGTAGTGAGTAGGGGGTTGTTTTATTAGACTGTTGGGGCTGCGTGTGAAATGCCAAGAAGTACATGCCTTTCTCAAAGTTTCAGGCTGGGTTTTTTGGGCATAACATGCAAGAGTATCAGAAGTTCTACATCTGTGAAATACCTGGTACTGGATTTTCAAAAGAGCTCAGCTTGCACTTTAGATACCTGAAAAAACAAGCTGAATTTTCAAAAAGTGCCAGCAGAGCAACACTCATCAGGGGGAAGATGGATGTTGGCTCTTTTAAAAATCAGGTCCTATACTGTGTTGGGTTTTGGGCGGTTTTTATTTTTTGATCTTTGGTGTGAACTTCCAACTGTGCTGTGTACATAAAATAAATTGCATGTAACAATAGCATTACTTCATTTTCCTTCATTATTAAGATGACTTGCTGTACTAGTTTCACAATTCAGTGGAGGAAGAAATGAAAGTATGTCCCCCTGAGAAGGTAGACACCTTTTTCAGGTGCTGCAGCCTTTTCTCTGCCAAGTAAGGAGCACTGCTGATGTGTCTCATTGACCTCCTTTGCTCCATGTCCCTTACACTGTGATTTCCCCCATGCATCACAGAGACACATTGCCCAAAAAGGGTACAATAATGAACTGATGTGTTTAGCCTGGAGCAAAAAATCTGGTATTTTCCAAATCAAAAGGCTGAAAACACGACAGTCCTTTGAGAACAACAGATCTAGCTTTTGGCTTCAACTAGTTTATGTGTTAATGTACTAGCCTTCACTCAGGATTGCTTTTTATTCAAAGCAATGTTCATCTCTGTAATTTTTGGTCAAGGATGGTTGGTTGTACTTGCACAGGAGTCTCTGTCCAGAATGTGAAGTTGCTGAGAGAGGTACACCTCCATGGGTAGCTCACACATTGTGTGAAAATGTTTTGGTGGTCATTGCACATGTTCACCTGCAGTCCAGCACACAGCCATGCTGTGAACTCTAGGCCAGGTTTGCAATATGTCTCAGGTGATGGTTGGGCTCCCAGATGTTACTGGTGATCCCCAGCCTTTGGTGGTTTCCAAAAGCACCTATGTTTTCAAGGAGGTCACATCTCACTGGCTTTCAGTGGTGAGCTTTCTCCTAAAATATTTGCACACAGGGTGTCAGCAGCTCTGGGATTCATGAGTGAGAGTCATGGTGAGAATATAAGGCCCTACTTTGAACCATCCTTTATTCAGTCCAGCCTGGAGGTAGAACGTGAGGGGCTGGTATTTCTCTAGTCGATGTCTTCAGACTAAACACCACATCTCCTTTAAGTCAAACTGCTTCTCTAACAGTTTCTGTGTCTTGTGTTGGAAACACAGATGCAAATGTCTTGATGTTTCTTCCGTGCTTTTATTCCTACAATTTCTTTGTTAACACTTTTCCACCTAGTAAGAAATCTATACAATTATACTCTGCCATAACCAGTGGCCTTACCTGGCTTTAGATGTGTCATTGAGTCTGATCACCCAAGATCCTGCTGTAGTATCTCCAGGAGATGATTTGTCCCACTCCTGTCTTTGGATGGGATAAATTGTCCCCTGGAGATGCCTCTTTCATGCCATCCATATGAATCTTGGTGATTACCTTTATCTATACAAATTTTAGAGGCCTGAGTTTATGAGGAAACAATCTTTCTTCCTGATCCTGTATTTCACATAAACTACCTTATTTCACAGCTTTCCCATAATGGCAGCCCAGTAGGCAGACTCAACACAAATGCCTTTGGCTTATAGAATTCACCCCAAAAAAACCCCAAACAAATAAATGTGGTTTTATGGGAAGATTTACAAAGACCCAGAAGGGAGCTGCATTGCCAATTCCTATTGACTTTAAGGGGTCATCAGGGTGGTGGCCATGCTCAAAGGCTTTTGCCGTTTGTTTCTTTGGCTTTCCCTCATCCGAAGAGAAAGGAAGCATGGATTGAACTCACTCCTCACTGCTCATATCCAAGATCAAATACCAGCCTCTCCCAAGAGAAGAGGAAACTGCAACACAGGCTTTCTTACATGGCGTTTCTCTTGGAAATAGGACTTTTCATGCCTAGCAGAATCCTTGGCCAAAGATGATGCTGACACTTTGCTGTCTGGCCTTTCTCCTTGGCCAGTGAGGTTCAAATCTTGTTCAAATCATGTCACCCCTCTGAGATGCTGTCAGACATAAGTTTTGTTGTCTTTTTTTTTTTAATGGGTAGAATAAAACTTGCCAATTAAACTTGGCTTCAGGAGCTGCCAATGGTAAGAGGTAGGCGCTGGCAGCACCATCAGCGCATGTGGCGCGTGATGTGCGTGGCGGCGTGTGCCTGAGAGCTCCATGGAACCAACGTCTGCTTTCTCCCACAGGGATTTGAGACGTCTGGGAGTGACACTTGTTGGTCACCAGAAGAAGATAATGAACAGCCTTCAAGAGATGAAGGTCCAGTTGGTGAATGGGATGGTGCCGTTGTAACTCGGTTTTAAAGTTGCTTCCTCAAGTGGGTCGGTCCTGCACTTTGTACACTAGCCCTGAGATTTATTTTGACTAAAAAAAAACCAAGAAAAGATAAAAAGGGAAATTCAGTGGTTTCTGCAACTGAAGGACATTGACCTCTGTAGCAGCGTTTCTAAAGCAGTGTTTGACTAAAGTTTTCCGTTTCTTCCTGTTTGTGTCCTCATTTTCAATGTAAGATGCATGGAACATGGAAAAGAATCTGCTGTACATGAGGTTAACCAGTCTCTTAAACTTCAGCGGTGATGACAACAAGCCTTCCCACAATGTGTTGTCTGTACATGGGAGGTATATATATGTGTATCACCTCTATATACTGAATTACAGCAACACATGGTAGTACTTCCAAGGACTGACTTGAGCAGAGGATTTTTGTAGCCATTCATGGGCTCCAAATAGCTCCAGTTTGCTGAAGTTTAACTTCAAGTTTTACTTGTCTACAGAAGTGTATTGAAGAGCAATATGATTAGATTATTTCTCAATAGATATTTTGTTTTGTAAATTTAAAGAAAAGAAAAAAATGCTGTTACACAGCATTAAGTTATAGAGACTAGCTTATAAACATGTTGCTTGCTCCATGGCAAATACAATACAGGGTGTATATTTTTTTTTTCCTTCCTCTGTGTTACCAAGTTCTTTTTGCTTGCTCTTCGGGGAGGATAATACACGATGAAGATGTATATACTGTACAGTTTGCTACGCATCAGGTACAAGATTGGGGCTCTTTTTTGGTTTGTTCCTTTTTCCCCTCTGTTTCACTTTGATTTGTCTCCCTTTTGTGTTATCCTTGTGCTTTGTATTTTTGCTGCTGTTTGGTTTGAGCAACATATAAAGCCTTCAGGAGTTTTGATTCTGTATATGAGGTAGAAGGAATATGCTTAAATAAAAGATGTTGCCCCCCTCTTCCTTTCCACATCCAGAAGAAGAAAAGTAAAACATCTGGTTCTTGGTGGCCTCCAGCGACAACATGGCATCAATTTTCCTGTGTCCTGGCCAAAGATAGCATGGAATTGCCTCTGCACCAGCATTTTAGCCCAGTAGCTGTCACCTAGTGCACCCATCACCTCTGTCCTGGAAGCTCAGAAAAAAAAAACATGAAGTGGTTTTAGATGGAACTAAGGAATTTTGCTGTTCCTCTTCTCCTGATGGGGAGAAAGTGGGTTAAATCCTGGGGTGTAGTGTGGAAATGAGCCTGTGGTCACCTAGCATGGGGTTTTTGTAGTATTTCTCCCACAGTGGTGGTGTTATTTTTGGAACTGCGCTGTCCCAGGTTGTCTCTCTGGACATTTTTGGTTTGGCTGTGGCCACTTTGAGGCAGAACACAGAGGGAAGGGAATAACAGAGCAGCCCAACATGGTCACAACAGTCGCAACCTGAGGGTAAGGAAATCCCATCCGTCTGGGGCTAGCATGGCTCAGGTCAGCACTTGCTTGTAGCTGGGGTTCAGTGTGTCCATTAAAGTCCACAGCTGCTATTTTCAGAGGGACCTGAGGGCAACCCGTTCCCCTGGGAATCACACCAAGAAACAGTTTAGGGCTGTCCTTCTCCTTTTATTGTAGATAGGATTAATCAGCACAGTTAATTTGGTATTCATAGGTTGGGCTTTTATTTTGTGAAGGGTTTGTAAAGATAATTTTGAATAGCTCAATGGATGGCAAGTGTTTGCTGTTTCTGTAGATGCATTGCTTCCCCAGAGGTTGAGTAGCATCTTGTGGCATCCTTCCTTGGCAGTAACATTGACATACTGAGTTGTTGTGGCTCCCTTCATCCCCAGTGCTGCAGAGCCAAGCCCAAGGAGCTCATCCACTTCTGAAAGGAAGGCTGTGTCCTTCATGTCTTGCAGAAGCAGATGTTGCAAGCCACCTTCAGCTGTTTCATAGTATTTCTTCATTTCCCTCAAGCTTTTGGATGCAATTTGATACAAACAGGTTTTTTTAAAAAAGGGAAAGAACTCCTTTTTTTAAAAAAAAAAGAGAGGGATTAGTGTTTCTTTTCCAGCAGCAGGGCTTTGCTTGCTTTCAGAAGGGCTTCCTCAGGCAATATTTGCCTGTTCTGAAATGGTCTCCTCCTCTGCAAGCTAGTGCTGAATTCCTCAGGAAACAGGAGAAATAGGAGGGAGAGGAGCCACAGTGAGGTCTGACAAATCTTGATGGTATGATTTCTCATCCTGTTGTTTCATTCTGGCAGCCCCAGGACCACAAAAGAGGAGGGAGGTATCAAGACGTAACCATTTCAGCACAGAAAAGAGATTTGTCATATAATAAATAAGATGATTAGAGCCGTCAGCAGAACAGTCTTGGGGTTATTTGTGCCTTCCTGTCTGCAACACTTGGGAAAATAACCCGTAGGAAGACAGAAACAACTCGTTTCATGGGGAGGAATCATTTGTTTGCCTGCACCCATTGGTGGCACGGAGATGCTATTAGCGAATACGCAGCACTTTATGCCCATCGTCTCCACTTGTTTCTTACCTGTTGGCTCTGCAGAAGGAGTTGGAGTTTGTCTTTTTTCCTGGGCTTTTAACAGCAAAACCCCCTTTGCATCATTTGTGGGGTTTTAAAGGTGTATGCAATATGGCTGGGATACATACCAGGTGCTGGAGTCACCTTCAAAATGATGAACCGGTGGAAAGCAAAACTGTTCTGAAGGCAGAGTGCATTTGTAAATAGGCACCTCTTCTCACTTCCTCCAATAAATAAATAAATAACTTTTTCTATTTATTTCAAGAGCTGTTCTTGCTACAGATCTCTATATAATAGACTTTGTCTCAGAGCTAAAAATATAACAAAATGGAGTTTTCATGAGTAGGGTCCAAAAGTTACAGCTTCTATGTCCACGAGCAAATTCCAGAGACAATGAAGGTTTTCGGTTCCCATCCAAGAACTGCAGATATTCCAAATGTTGGGCATGATCATATGTTTTGGAGTGCAGCACAACAAGATAACAGTAACATTTTGCTGGTTATGCTCTTGGAAAGGGTTGTAGGTGGATTTCCTGCCTATGGTAAATCCAAGCGCTTTGCTTTTCCAGTGCACTGCTGCTGTGACTGAGCCAATGAACACCTTTTTTCCAACATGTTTTGTTGATCATTGCAAAGAAGGTATTTCAAAGGATCCAGGAGGTGAAAAGGCTCTTTTTGATACAGTATTTCATTTTGGGAAAAGGAAGTGTCCCCAAGCATGGCTTGTGTAGACTGACACCCTTTCATTGTGTAGCTACTACTTGGAAAAACTACCTGAGCATAAAAATGGAAGACTGATTTAAAAGGGAAAAAAAGGGTTTAAAATTTTATTTATTCCTCTTATATGTTAATGGCAAGAGCAACAAAAAGTGAAGGTCATTTTTTTTTGTCTGTTCAGTGTTGAATATAATGTAGAAAGTCCCAGTGGTCAAGAAATTGTGACTCCTTCAGTGATCAAGAAATTGTGACTCCTTGGACTACAGTGGACTTGAAATTAGTTGTTAAGGCATATGTAAAATACATGAGTAGCAGTCTTAAGATTAACACTTAGTTTCCAATCCTTTATCGTAATTCCTTAGGGCAGATAGGGCAGGACTTGTTGCATCCAGCACTGCCAGAGCCGCAGCATCCGTCTCAGCTCCTTACATTGGTGTTTTAACTCGTAGGAGACTGTAGCATTGCTGTATTTGTTCCTCCCCTCTTCACCCTCCTTGGATGCTTCCTGTGCATTTGTTTGTGTACATGTTTTTGGGGTTTTTTTTGTAGTATAAGATACAAAATTTTCTATTTTTTCATAAAAATAAAAGCCTTTGACTAACAGCAACATCCAGTTGTGGATCACACGCACGCGTGCCCCCTTGGCTTTCCATGAACCATCAGGATTTCCCCCCTTGGAAAATAAATCAATTCTCTTTATTTTTTCTCTCCTAAACACAGACTTGGTGCTAATCATGTGGGCCCTGGGGGAGAGAGGAGCCTTTGGGACAAGGGAGATGTGTATACCCACATGAATGCATCCTACCTTGTTACAGGCTGTTCCCTCTTTCCTCTGTTTTGGAGGGAAAATGTGCTTTTTAAAAAAAGTGGGGCAAAGCACCTGCTAAACCAAGCAAGCCCAAGCAGGCCCTGGCCACAACATTGCCCCATCCCTCAGAAACACCAATTTTTGTGATTTTTCTTTTTCTTTCCCAAAATCTGGTTTCCTCAGAATTTTCTGCAGGATGGGACCCCAGCAGACTCATGGCCAGCTGGAGCACCCACCACCACATGCCCAACCCCATGGATCTGGGGACAACCACATGCTGCAAAGGGGCATAGGCCAGCCTTAAAGAGAGGTGAGAAAAAAACATAGGTGGGAAAGGCCGAGGGGCAAGGGGAAAAGATCAGCCTGGGAAAGGTCTAACAGAAGCGGTGGTGGGCAGCCACAATCTTCTGGTTCCTGTGAGATGACAGCTGCTAGAGGACAAAGGGAAGAGCTGTGGATGACGGTACTGCTTCTCCTGACATGATGGGAAGCCATGGCAGATTATGGGTGGTGGTAAACTCATACCATGGCCAGAAATGGTATGGTAGGCTGGGACAGAGGAGGAATGCTCTCTTACGTGCTAAAGGGAGCACAAGGTCAATTGGGTTAGCAAACTGAGGTTGTCAGCAACTCAGATAAAATCTCTCTGGATTGATGTGCCAGTCCCCATTCAGTGTTTTCTTATTCAGCCTGAGGTTGTCTGCTGCTAGACCTCTGTGGTGACAGAGGCTGGAAGGGATCAGAGGGGGTCTGAGGACAGAGACAGTGTTAACTTGCCCCATGTAGGCAGTATCCTTGGTAGCTTCGTGGAGGCAGAGAGCCTGCTAAGGGGAAAATACAAAAAAAATAGAGAAACTTCTTTTAAAAAGCTGAAAAAGAAATAGCTTTGCAGGTGATGAGGGGGCATCAGACAGCTGAGGCTGAGCTCTTGGGGAAAATGGGAAGGTTCACCACCTCTAGAAGTTTCCATGTGAAATGAATGAAGGCAAGAGAAATCTTGAGGAACAGGTGTATTTTACAAGGTCTCCCTAATTACAGCTGTTAAAGAAATAGGGATGGTGCCCTCATGAAGACACATCCATGACAGCAGCTGCCTCCTCTCCCTGTTCCTCAGACAGCGGAAGAACTACAATGCAAATGGACAACACTTACTACCAGTAAAGATGAGAGCTGGCTGCAAACTGCTTCCACAACACCCCATTTTAAGAGAATTAAGGAATTAGGCAATTTTCTTGGGCCTTTGTGCTCAGCTTTGTTTGGGACCAGCTCTTATACAAATCTCCAATCAATGCTTGCCGATTATTTTCCACTGCTGGGCTCAGTGTGAGAAGAGGCGCTTTCAGTCAGTGGGCACCAGCTAATAAATTTACCAACACAGACCAGTAAGGTACCTAACCTGCAAAGTGGGTCCTTAAGCATGTGCTTGACTTATTTTTTGGGTGACTCTTCTGCACAGCTTCTGTCCAGTCCCTACAATTAATGCGCAGCTGCAGATCCAGTCACAAACACCAACTCTTGTGGATGTTTTACAGGCTGTGAACAGGGTAATATTTCTGCATCGCTCTTGTATTCAGTAAAGCTGAAACAAACTGCAAATCAAGATGACCCCAGTGGCAGCATCGTTGCAGGACAGCAAAAGAGGAACTGTCTTATTTTTCCTATCTGGTAACCTCAAAATGGGGCTCAGGGGGCTCTGAACCTCCCCCTCCTCTGCCAGCCTAGAAGGGTTGAAGCCTGTAATGCCAGAATCCCCAGAGGATCCTGTGGCCCCAGGGCAGGAGCAGTGGGGAGGCTGCTCCCCATCACCCCATGAAGCTGAGCTGCCATGCAGAAAGCAATGCAAGATTTATGAAGCTGTGGGGAGAAAGAGCAAGGGACTCTTCATGTATTTTTCATGGGCTGAACTGTATAAATAGCATGCAATGCATAAACTGTGACTGGATACTTCCACAAAAAAAAAGGGACCAGTGAGCAAAAGAGATGAGAGAATGAGATAGATTTATTCAAGTCAACAGGGCCTGTTGAAAGTCACCCTCAAGTGCATTAAGAAGCAGCCAAAACAGCAGAACCTGATCCCAGGGTGATTCATCTTTGCCAACATGAGGAGGGAAATGGACCTGGAGGGCTGGAGAAGGGCACTCATCATACCTGCTTGGTGAAATGGATAGGTGGGAGGAGAGAAACCACCTCATCCGCAATGCCTCGGATGTGGTGTGGGACTCTGGGAAGTGCTAGGACAAACTATTGCGCCAGTGGCCAGGTCAGTGTAGAAAGTGAGTGACACTGAGGCACACAGAAACAGCTCAGAATGAGATAAGACAGGAAAAAGAGACACTGGAAAACTCAGTACAGGGATGAGTGCTGCAAAGGTGGCATTCCCTGTGGCAGTTCCCTCAGCGGCTGCACATGAGCTTCCAAGTGTGCAATTTTAATAATGCATCTGCTGCCTGAGCTGACATGAAGACAGGTATCAAAGCAATCCCAAGCTGAGACTGGGTAGGAAATGGGAGCTGGAGCAGCATGGCCAGCAAAAGACTTTGCTGATTTTGCAGCCCTGAGAGCAGACCAGGGTGTGCTTGAAGTTACTGGAAGCCATAGGGTCTCCAGGGAAAAAAAAGCCTCAGAGAAACAGGGGTGTTAAGTGTGTGATGCTCACTGAAGGTACCCATTGCCTCTATAATATGACTTCCAATTGGAGTATTTGGGGCAAGTCCTTGGAGACCCACTGAATACTGGTGGCTGCAGACCCCTGCATAACAGTGACCTTTGACAATCCGTTAACATATGGCTCATTATTTTCCTTCCAGAAAGTCCTATGAGCCAGCCAGAGAGAACAAGGCACACATGTAGGTGATTTTCTTAGCCCGTCATTTCCTGACCTCTAGCTGGGGTCAGCTCAGCTATTCGTAGCATCAGCTACAGTAATATTCAGCAAATTGAGTGTAATAAAAGAAAGAAGATGTTTTCTTGCACTGAGGTGCTGTTTTGATAACCTGTTAGCAGCTCTAACCCAGTTTTTTTGACCACAAAATTCTTTGAGCTCACCCATAAATGGCCAGCAGATGCATTTGTGCTGGTGAAGATGAGTTGTTTCTCTCAAAGCTTATTTTTTTAACTACAAAGCCAAAAGAAAATCTTCCAAGCTGAAAAAAAATCGGCAAAACTGTGAGATAGGCTGCCTGCCGTTCTCTTGGTTTGCTCCCAATAAAGGCCATATTTATTACAAGAAAACTGAAATCCTATCGATTTCTCTTCTGAGATGCTGTGTTTCAAGCTTGACATTTAAACACAAAACTCTGGACTCTAAAGTTTAATCATTTACTCCTTGAGAAATACAGTGTGTGGAGCCACTGAGCAAAAGGGCATGCAAGGTAAAAATATTTCATTGGAAAAAAAAAAGAAGATGAGGGAAATTATGTGTTCATTTAAAAAAGAAGATAGGGAACAACCTCTCCCATTCCATGGGCAAAATGCTGTCAAAGTGACATCCTGTGGTCTCTTCCCATGAGATGTGTAGGAGCTCAGGACTTGCTCAGGACCTGCCAATACCTTTAAATGGGAGAAGATCCCTGGTTTGACCCAGATATTGTAGGATGAGCAGTAAGGAGATAAATACATATGGATGGATATAGATGAATGGATGGATATATACAGATAGATATAGATGCATGGATGTATATGCAGGCACATGCAGAAGCACTGAGTGATAAACTCTTCATTAAGACAAGGATTAGGCCATCACTGATAAATGGTGAATGGCAGCAAATAGCCCAGGAGTGAGACTGGATTGGGCTGAAAAGTGGTGTTTTGGGGCCAGGCAGGGCCTAGAAATTGTCAAGGTTTAACACTGGGAAGGACTTGGCCTCAGTTAATGTTCCTGTCCTGGGGTGAATAAATGGCCCTGGGGAAGTGGCTGGGAGGGAGGGGAGGGAGGCAATGCTAGAGTGGCTGCAGGAGGGATGAGTGGTCTTGGTAGTGCTAAAATCCCAACAAATTCCATCCCACTGGGCAATCACCAGCCATCAAAGCAGGGAAAGGGGGATTGAATGGATGTAAAGTGGCTGGGAACATGTGTTTGGCAAGAAATCAGGAGAAACGGGCTTGACAATGGCTTTTGGGCTTGCAAGTCACTCACAGACCTAAAGATCAATCCACGGTGCCCAGGTGGTAAATGAATATGTTTATTTGGCTTGGAAACAATGGCTCTTTGGGGGGCTTTTAGTGTTTTGCAGTGGAAAACCAGGCTTTCACAGCCAGGGTTTGTGAGCAGCTGGGTGCACACTGAGCCCTACAAAGTGTCTGGCTCACTCAGCACCTGCTAAAACCTGGGTTTGGGTGACTTTAGGTACTCAACATGTGAGACGGGTCCTTCCCTTAGACCAGCAAGGGGAAAGGGAAGCATGAATGTCACCTTCATCCCTTTGAAACCCAGAGTTTGAAGAACAGGGCTGTACAGCCAAAATCACAAGTCTTTTTGTAGCAGCAGCTACACCTATGCCAGCAGAAAATAAATAAGATTAAACAAAAAATAAAACAAAACAAATAAAATAAAATAAGATAAAATAAAGGTAAATCTGTGTGGAGAAAGGCTGTTGGGTCTGGCAGAGGCAAAGTTGGGATGTCCCTCGGGACGGTGGTGCTGGGGGTGCAGCATCCCAAAGCAACATGAATAATTGCTGTAGGGCACAGAAATCAGCACTGCAATAACTTCGTCCCTCTCCCATCCCTATCTAAGAGTTATGGGTCACTCATTGCACTGCCCTCCCATTTTATGCAGCAGCCAAAGAGACACCACATCCTTGGCCCTGCACTTTGCATCCCAGGCAGGGCTCCAGCCAGGGCAAAGCCCTCATGCACTATCCATCCCTCCGTAATGCCCAGAAATCCTGTGATTGCTTCATCAGTGAAGGCAGTTAGCATTCAAGTGCTGCTGTTAGCACAATCAGAAAGACAAAAGGTTGACAGCAATAGCAGCAAAGCCAGGGCCAGGGGCGGAAATACAGTGGAGAAAAAAATTAGGGCATTCAGATCCAGACTTTGGCTGCAGAGTGTACGGGACAGAAAAGAGTCTTTCCTCCTGCTAGTTTATCAGCCATGCTCTGGAGATCCTTGCAGCTGTAGATGATAAGCAGCCTGGAAGCTGCTTCAGCAATGGAAACATTCCTGTAATGAGGAGCCTCAGGTACCACCCAGGGATACTGTCCTCTTGGCACCATGTCCTAGTTCTTTAAAGCCAGAAAAGCAGCTTATTGCAAGGTGCCATCATGGGTGTTGCCGCTGGGGTTTGCCATAGAGGAAATTTAAGGGTTGCAAAAGTTGCTACCTGGGGATGTGCACACCCCAATACTGCTGAAAAGGGGGAAAAAAACTCAAAACAGATAAAACCTGATGGCTGGGAGCAGATTTGCATGTAAAAGTAAGACTAAAAAAAAACCCAGCTAATTGTCCTGGTGACCCCTTCATCCCTGTAAATTTGGAAAGTGCAAGTACAACCAAGTTTTGGGAAGAGAAGGATCAGGTTGTTGCCTTTTCCTTGTAGCCACAGTGCTGCTGCAGGAGGCTGTGGAACATGGCTCCCTTTGAAACTGGGATCCCCTCGAGCTAGAAAACAAGCAAACAAACAAAACAAAAACAAAAAACAGACAGGCAAGAAAGGGAAAAGGCCCAACATCTTAGAGCAGTACTGCCAGGAAGCTGAGCAATGAGCTGAAACGCCTCTCTCAGCAATCATGTTGTACAGGCATCTGGTCTCCAAGGATGGCAGGGCATGGTTATCCCAGTGTAAGCTCTTTTTTCAATAGTATTCACCAATTCAAGGAGAGGAGGTGTCTTATTGTCTAAAAGAAAGATGAAAAGAAAAGTCACTGTGCTCCAGGTTATTTTTCTAGGTTATTTTTTACACTGAAGAAACATCCCACCAAATGAAGTGGTGTGTTTGCAAGGGCTGATAAATCAGCCGAATAGAAAATATTTTTTTTTTTGTTTTCCCAGCTCTGTGGTTTGATTGGCTTGGATTTAGCTTCATTTGAAGCTGACCCTTAGCAAATCCCTTTTATATTCCCCAGAAGGTTTTCCTTAGGGCATTGCAAATTCCCCAACTTTGAGATGTGACAGTCTGGAAGGAGATTATAAGAATATATAAGAGAATATTTTTTTAAATTATCATATATATATATGAGAAAAAGAGAAAAAATATAAAATATTTTTAAATTTGTATATAAAAGCCTTTATCAAATCAAAGTTAATACTCTAGAAATGTAATCTTGTGCTTCCCCCAAAGAAGAGAAAGCAAAAGAATGTCTCCAGATGGGCCACACTGAGGCCTTGTATTTGTGTGTCTGTCTGAGCAATGCAGAAAGGGAACTGAACTTGTGCTAATAAGCAACTACTCAATACGCCTTGATGACTGAATGTATTCAGTCTATAGAGAGCAAAGCGTTTGCCGCAGCAAGAACGGGAGATGATTCCCCTCCTGTGAATTTGCCTAAGTACAGAATAAATATCTATTTTCTTTTGCTTTCCCCTTTTTCTAAAGCCCAGCTGTCTGTTAATGCATATAATGATGGTCCCTCCAGGGACCAAGCCTGAATTCCCATTCATATGCAAAAATCCTAAGTGAGAAACTTTACATTTGGCCCAAATAACATTGTGCATTTCTCTCAATGAAGGAAATTCCAGTTTGCCATATTTTTCCTGCTCAGTGCATGCCAGATGTCTTTAAAAAAAAGGGGGATGGTTATTCCTCTGTATGGATGCAGAGCTGGCGACAAGGGAAGAATATTTCTGGCACATCCATAATGCATCACCTCCACACAGGAGTGATGAGCAAGGAAAGAGCCATCTTGCTCACTTGGCCATGTTTGTGTTGAACACCAAGCCTCTCATGAGCATGTTGAGTTGACCCTGTGAAAGGCAATGGCCATGTCACAACAGGATGCATTTAGGGAGCCCTTCAGATTCTCTTAAGCATTATCTGCCTTTTCCTTGCAGTCAGAGCAATGAGGCAATGAGTTGATGCAGTGTGGCCCAGACTTGGAAAATATAATGTGACCGTCATGGGATATTAAGGTACCTTTACAAAGTGCAGCAAGCCCCCTGGCATTGCAGGCCAAGCAGTGCCCTGCACATGCTGGCCAGGTGATAGCTGATCTTCCTCTGGCACCTTAAAGACAGAAGGAGAGGGGTGGGGGGAAACCTCTGAATATGACAGCAATGGGGCTTAGACAACCAGCAACCAGCAAAATCGGGTATTTGTGCAAAACCAGCTCCAGAGAGCTTTTTTTCAGGTGGATCTCTCAGTACTTGCACACTGGTCAGCACTGGCTTTCTGAAGCCCTGCCTCAAGCTGCCCTCCAAGAGCCTGCAAAATGTTCATACTACGGAAAACAGAGGCTTAGGAAGTTCCTTTTATGCTTCACCAGACCATTTTGCTTTTAAAGGAGGCATCTGGCATGGTAAGAGGGAACACGCTGAGCAGAAAGAAGATGGAAATGCTTTGCAGTGAAGTTTTGCTGGAGGCAAAGCACTAGAGGAAGTGCTGGGGCTCATCCCTGGCTGATGGGGTTAGGGAATGTTCTCATTTTGGGGAGAAATAACTATAAACAGATGGATTGTTACTGGAAAACCAAAACATTAGGTTGTTCTTCCTTTAGGAGGCTCAGGTATCACTGTGGGGTTATTTTGGGAGGCTGTGTGGGTCATGTGTGGCAGGCAAGTAATTTTTCAGGCTGGACACCTGCCTTGGGTCCATGTGCTTTGGAGAGAGGAAGTGATTTAGGAGGAAGGCGGTCAAACTCACAGGTTTTTCTTTTTTTTTTCCCAAGGAAAAGAAAGGGTCAGGAGAGTATTTCTTTCCCACTGTCTCATGATGAATCAGGGTTTCATGGAGGTGAGGCAGCAGTGGTCTGATAAGACACTGTGGGATTTGGGCTGGCAGGGGTTTTATGCCAAGCCTTGCAGCTGGTGCAAGTGCATTTTCAGCCATAAGTAGTAACAGTCCTGGTGTAAACATTCAGCTGAGGTAAATGCAGACAGAAATCTATTGTTCATGTGAATGCAATGTCAATATTTACAGAGAGAGGTCAAAGAAGAGAGTTCTGCTCAGAAAATGTCAGCTCTGGAGAAGGAGGAGGCATTAGTGGCATTTGCATTTGTGCCAGAGCAATATCTGTAAGCCTGAGGAATATTTAGGAGGTTTTGTCACTTCCAGCCCTATTCACCGTATTTCACCCCTATTCACCTATTCTCTTCTTATACCACTGCATTGCATACTGCAGCAGTTTTGGGCACATCTGCATGGCCTGGAAGCAATGTTAGATGCTTCCTTCTCCTAGGGGGGATACCAGCATGGATGTGGTTGGTCATCCAGCTATGGTGCTCAAGCAGGCAGCTTGCTTTACCTGTCATTAGTAGGGGCTTTTACTAGTAGTGAGGGAAAGACCAAAGGTGAAAAAGGAACAGAAAATGGCACAAAGAAAAGCACACAGGATCCAAAACAAGCCTTCAGGTAGACCCAGGTCAGTATCTGCTGCTGAAAACCCACCAGCATGCAGCTGACACCAGAGCATCCTTTGTGTGGAGGCTTTGTGGCAGCAGAGGGGACAGGAGCCAGAAACCCACAAGTTTCTTGCAAGAATGACTTTTGACAGTCATGCCATGAAACACTAGCCCCATGTAGTCAGGCAGGAATGATGTTTTACCCAGATGAGCTGAGAAGGCATATGCTATAAAAACACTGCTTAATTTACCTGGAAGGTATCAAGGCAAGAGATTACCAAATTCTCATTTTTCCTCCAGAGTGGAGACAAGATTCTGGATTTAGATAAAGGATCTCAGAATACTTTCCTGCAAGCTTTTTGCTTAGTGTGGAAAATGCTCAAAATGGGTTTAATCCCTACTGCTCAGTGTTACTAGCAATTATTTTTGGTAGCACAGGCATTCCCAGGCCCTCTTAAATGAAGACCAAAGAGATTTTGTGCTCCTCTCTGCCTGGGAGAGGTTATAGCCATGGAAGGGGCAGAAGAGGCAGCAGAAGTATGGGCAAGAACACAGCCTCAAAACCAGTTTTTTTCCAGCATATCCAATTGCTGCCCACAGATGTTGCCCATGGGAATGACAGGATTTCCAGGTGATGCTCCTAGGTTTGAGAGGACAGGGGAACATCACTGTCCTGCACAGCAGGTATCCAGGCCTGTGGCTGATGGTGGGGAGGAGTCAATGTTTCCTCACAGAAGCATTTTTCCACCAGAGAAGGAGGCTTGTGTCATTCCAGAAAAGCCAGAAAACTCCCATGCATTTGCCAGGCAGAAGAAATGCTTCTTTCCCCAGGGTGAGTTCCTTTCTCCATCCTTGGGCTGACCTTTTTTTGCCTGTAACTCTATTTACACTCAATGAAAACTTCAGGGACGGGTGGCCTGCAAGGATGTGGGATGTGCCAAGCTGCAATTTTTCATTGGTACTAATATGTACACAACCAAATGAATGGGAAACCACATGGTGAGACAGAGCCAGCAATATCTCGAGCAAGAGAAATCCCTTTCTGCTTGCCTATGCACTGGTTGCTGTGTCCATGTTGGACTGGACCCAAAGGCAGGAGATTCAGGGTGAGAGTGGGGTTGAGAATGGGAATTCCTCTGCCACAGTGCTGAATTCACAGGATGGGGCAGCCCTATGGAATGCAGAGCATGCCATGTCTCTGTCCCATGTGCCTGAGCTGGCAAAGCACACATCTGTGGCATGGAGAAAGCAATTTGGGGCTTCTCAGCTCCTTTCAGATTAAATGTTATTGCCTTTGGGCAGGGTATTTTGGAGCTGTTTATTTTGCTGCCCATTTCACTCCTAACAGTGTAATTAGTAAAACAAAATTGTTGGCACGTTTATGCCACTTGGTATTTAAAGCCAGGTGATATGAATTTATTCTGAGTGGGATCTTGTGATTTCCTCTGTCTGCAGTGTCAGGCAGCTGTCATTGAGTTGATATTAATGCTGATTAGGAAAAATAACACTATGTTCCTACCACCTGAGCACGGAGAAAGATACCACATTGGGCATGCACATGTGTGTGCCACAAGGGTTTCCTGCAGCCAACACAGCATCCAGCGTCGTCTCTGTGAAAATTAAGCCCCACTAACAGTGCCTCTCATTCCTAGAGGGTCTGCAAACGCCTGGCCTGTCTCCCAGCTTGCGCAGCCTCCTGGCAAAAGCGAAGTTTCTTTAGGTCTCGTAACTCCCATTCCCATCTCGAGGTTCCCTGTCTGTCCCACTCTCGGGGCCCTCCTGCCTCCGGCCGCGCTGCCCTGCGCCTTCCTGGCCGCCAGGGGGCGATGCGCCCCGCACTGCTGCTCCGGGGC
>NW_008668679.1:0-21214 GCF_000695815.1 Acanthisitta chloris
TTGGACATCTCTGTTCACAGAAATGTTGTCCAAGATTTGTCGCTCCCAGCCGCAGAGCTGTTAGTGTGTGCTGCTGTTCGCAGAGCATCTCTCGCTCGGGTGTTGTGTCTCCCGAGTCTCCGCTGCATCCCAGTTACGCGGGCGCTGCGCTAGGGGTGAAATAATACTGCTCGGCACAGACACAGCTCACCGTTCAGGCTCTAACCAACCTAGACCGGCCCTTGGGAGAGAGGGATGCAAGTTTTTAACCTTCATTTTACAGGTGGTGCAGGGAGGTGAGCAGAGCACAGGGAGTTGCAGTCCTGAGGCTCACGACTGCAGGCGATGCGCGATGAGGCTGTGCTGCAGGAGAGGCTGTGCTGCAGCTCTGGGCTGAGTGACACATCTTCAGCCACAAAAGGCTTAACCAAAGGGGCAGGGGCCCAGGTATTGGCTCCATCATGGGAATAGGGAAAGGAAGGCCAGGCCAGGCCCCTGCTTGGTTTGAAACACAGTGGTTTGAAACACATCATTACTCATGGCTGGACAAGTGGAGTTCCAATGAGTTGCAACTAAGGGTCCCCCCGAAAAGAAATCATTCCATCTTATTTGTTGAATGTGTAGAGTACCCAGTTGTCATTTTTAACATGTGCTAAGTTCTAGTAATGGATAGAGTCATTAAGTTTGAAAAAAACCCAACAACTAATTTATATTAATTACTGTTCCAGTATTACCCTCTTGGTGTTAGATGCAAGGTTTTTGAAGCTCCCTGGTAATAATTGCATGGCATAGTGTTCTGGCTAAACTTACACTAGACGACAAGTTGCCCAAAACTGAACAATTCCTTCAAAAGCTAAATGTTACCATGACATTTAGTAGTCCAAACTACTAGCCTACAGCATCAAAATATGTAATGGTAAAACTAACTTAGTCCTGTATTAGTGCAAGGCAGCTGGGAGAATGCTTTCCATATACAAAGAGAAACAAAGGTGAGAGGAGAATATGGCACCAGCACTATCTGAAATGTGCACAGAGTCTTTGTGCTTAGACTTTTGTGTCCAGGGCAGGTCTTTCACCTTGCCGGCTACATAACTTTCTCCTTCTGGGTCTTTTAGAATTTCTTAGACAATGTATTGCCTAGGAGGAAGTACTTAAAATTTAATTCAGGTAGGAAAGTCAGTTCACATGAATGATACAGACTCTACTAGCCCTTGTAGACTATATGATTTATATGTTCACTCAAACAGCAGTGAATGAACAATATTATAGCAGGCAATATGCTATTGTGCTGTTACTCCTATGCCTTGTCTTTTTAATGAAGGAGTTTATACCTACAAAAGTTAATTAACTCATTTCTCAAAATCATTTACACATCTGCTCTGTTTCCAGTAAAACATCAGTTTCACATTCCTAACTTCAGAGTTATATTAAAACAAATAAAGAAACACCCCCCCAAAAAACCCCAACCAAAAGCTTGTATCAAATATGCTACTTCATTTGTAATGAGTTCAGGTGCGGAATTGCTAATAATGATGGATTTCATGGGCTGAAACTTGGCCTGTCACTTTGTACTAGTAGTTGCTGGAAGGACAGTCAGATAAATAATGGCCAAGAGCCTGTGTTGTACTCAGTGTCACATCACTGGCACAAATCAGACCCAGTCTTGGGGTATCTCTGGCACCCACCGGGGCACTGTGGCCCTTCTGTCACTGGCAGACAGCAAGTTGGAGCTGAGGGGGCCTCCAGTTCCTGGCTACACCCCACCCGTCACTGCATCCCCCGCGGCTACCTGGTGCCAGTATATTATGAAGAGCTTTTCCAGCTGACTGTGGGGCTTGTTTTGGTTACTCCTGGCCAAAACCTGACACTGCCAAGGGCAGTGCTGGGTGTTCTGCAGGTCTCAGCCAAGCCCCACTTCATCCCAGTCCTCCATAGAGTTGCAAAGTAAGCGTAAGGACAGCACTGGGAATGGCAGTGCTTGAGAAGAGCAAAGCAGACGGGGCTGTCACTGCCCCTGCCATGCCACACACAGGGAGTAATCCTGTTTCCTTCTCCTGACGGGCAGACGTATTATTTTAATTAAGCTATTATTTCAATAACCGTTACTACGCGTGGGCACGGCTTGGGAAGCATTAAATCCAAGGTAAACAAAGAGTGTAGCACTCCATCTGCTTTTAGCACCACAGTTCAGCAACATGATTGTTTGGGCAGCATACATAGCTGAGTACTGTTAGTATTTACTGTAGGACACATCATGCCAAGTTTAGCCTACACACTGATCACAGATGCAAGGTTTCATTATTTTAAGTGATTTATTCTTTTCTAGTGCGAAGAACACCACTTCGCTGTGCTGAATGCTGCCTGTGAAGTCTGTTTTTCCACTTAAGGGATGCTAAGCAGAAGCTAGCCAATGAAATGAAGGTAAATTTAATTACAAAAAATATAACGTTCTTCAAAAACAACAGCTCACTCTCCAACAAGGAGAAATACAAATAGAAACCCTTTGGCAATGCTGAGGAAATATCTGGGGCTGAGGTGAAAGGGGCACAGCTTGATGAGTATGCTGAAAGCTGAATGTGGATTACCCGTGAGTGCAAAAATGAATAAATGTGTTTTATTCCATTATATTAATGAAATGGTTAATTCAGTTGCTATAGCAACAAGGAACAGCCATGCTAAAAAGCTAAAGGGCCATACATAATGCCAGATACAAGGTCTCCCTAATTCTAAAGCTGATTTTCTTAGCCACAATAGAAGTGATGTGTGTTTTCAATATCATCTTCAGCTTTTGCATCAAATCCTCCAGCTAATCCAATAAATAGGCTAGTAGCATAAAATAGCATATATGTTGGCACCTCATAAAACTTATGAAAGGGGTTTACCTATGCACAATTATAAGAATGGATCCAGGGAGCGCAGCATGGGATGCTTTAAAACGACTGCTCTGTGAGTGATGGTGAACCAGCAAATGTGTTAGAATGGGCAGTTCCTATAGTTAGGAAACAGGTGACTGCATGGGAAACCACTGCAGCATTAGCCCAGACACAAATGTGCTTGCCATCCTACTAGCTATTTCACCTTATGGAAAATAGACTTCATATTCTTTTTCATCTGCATTTCACATTATTTGGTTCAAAAATAATGATTCTATAAGACTTCAATAGGGAATACTGCAGTGCTTGTTTTTGTTTTAACATGAAAGTCATGGAAAGGGTGACCTATGATCTTGGCAGCAGCCAGAGGACAGACTATAATTACTAAAGTCTATGCAAAAGCAAAGGAAAGAGGAGTGCCAGCTCTGCCCTTCAGAGGGGCCTGGGGCAGCCCCCGCACAACCAGAGTTCTCTGAGAAAGGAGCTGCTGGGGAGGGTTGCCAGTGCTGCCCAGACCTAAGGCTTTTATCAGGCTGGAGCCCTACACCACAGTGCAGGACCACTTCTGTTCACTTTGGCTCCCTTTTGTTATAGTGAGATTTGTCAAATGCCACATCACTCACTTTGCATATAATAAATAACAGTTGATATAGCACATCCACAGGAGAAACAGAATGCACTGTCTCCCCTCACTGAACTCAAATTTGGCCTCATCCACCTGTACAAACAACATGGGTAACTTTTATCTGCAGATCATCTGATTTACATGGTAATGGGGGTTCAGTTCTCGAGAAACATTATTTCTCAACACTTGAATATGAAGATTTCAATGCTGAGGCCTAAACCTGTCTGCAATAAGCAGAAGTAAAAAGCTGTGACAATAAGTAGTCTCTAGACTAGACAGGTCAGAACACCATTCTTTAGGATGATGATTAGCTCTAGTCAGTCAGTGGCATGAGACTCTAATTGGCAATTGCCAGTGTGAGTTTGAGACTGGAGGCATCAGTTACTGTCTGCCTCTTGGCTGAAAAGCAACAAAAGAGCACTCACCACTGGAGGCAGAAACAATGTTAACTGTATCACAATGCTGAAGAAGTAAAATGTCTGATCTTACAAAAAGACAAGGCAGATCAATGGTTGCCACTGTTTTAGTTAATTTCTATGAAATTAATTTATTAAGATTCTCCTGAACTTTTCCATAGCTCCTCAAAACCAGATGAGCAGCAGCCTGAAACTATTTGCTGCCCTTGTCTTAAGGATCCTGGTTGTCAAACACATGGAAAGGCCCATGCAATGCAGACAGACAAGCATTATCTAGCCTCTGCATGTAGAAGGTGATGCCATAGCATCCCTGCAGAGGAAACCCCACTGCATGAGGTGCAGAGACAGCTCTCTGCAGTGCTGAGTGCATGTGAGAGGGTTGGTGGTTCTACAGCACCACAAGAAACCCCAGTGAGTTCAGAGTTTGTTAGCATTTGTCAAAACCTAGATAAAATGAACAACTACAGTGTTCAGCTGCTGAGCCACCACAGAAAGGACTTTCTTCCATTCAGTGTTCAGTCCAAGCTCATTCACATACATTGCTGAGCCCTGGTGGGTGAAAGCATCTGGGTAGGTGTATCATGGTAAAGCTTAATAACTTGCAGTTCTTTTACATAAAAGAAACTTTGTGGTAACTTTAGTGTGTTTAAATGAGAAGAGGGGAGAGTGCGTGTGTGTGTGTTTACTGTTAAGATTTGGACTGTTTAGGGCTTTATTTGTGCAGAGGTGATAAGTGTTCCCTTGCCAAGCTGATCTCTGGCTTCACTGCTTGATAGGAATGAGAAGCCCTGCTCCCACATCACAAAAAAATCATGATGGGCAGATTCAGACTGCCAAGAAAGAAAGGATAAAGGCAGGATTGCTGCTCCTGGGCAAGGCCAGTATAGATGTTTACAGAAGGCTCAGCAGACTAACCTGAGGAAGAGTTATTAAAAACCTGATCTCCTGGAGAAACAACCAGAGAGCTTGCTGTTCCTCAGAAAAGAAAGGAAGTGGCAACAGAAAAAAACAAAGCGACCCAGATGTCCCATAAGCAGACTAATTATATGAAAGATCCAGCAGCAACTCAGAAGTTACCAATCCAGCTGCCCAGAGTGTCTGCCAGGTTGCCAGATGTTGCCAATGAAAACCTATCTTCCACAGTCCATAAAAGAAGTGGAGCTGCCTTGTGAAGTGAAATCTTTGCCAATATAATAAATATTTTATCTAAAAAAATTTTTCTACTGCAAACATGTTGAAAAAGATAAAATTTTTACAACATGCCCAAACCCATGTTACAGTAGATAAATAATACATATAGAATGTGTTGGCAAGATCTTGTTGATAGGAAATATCTATGCTTAACATTTTATTTCTAAGGCTACAGTTTTGAATTGTGTTGAATAAAGTGGTTTTATGAAGCATGAGGTTGATGGCACTCAGCTGGGGTTTGGATAGTTTGCCTTGACTCAACCAATCATTTTTGCCACCTTGAGATAAAAGGCTTAAAGACAACAAAGCTGGAGGAACTAAAAGTGACAGTAGTATGTACTGGAAGGTGGGGAGACTGCAGAAATGACAGCAAGCCACTCTGTGGCTGCCAAGTCACCTCTTCCAGAGTTCTCTGTCCTCCATGACACAACAAAGAGGGGAAGCAATTCTAGGTGGGTAATTTACATTTTGCTCCAGCCAGATTTTATGACCTGAGCAAACGGTTGTCTGCTAAGAAAGCTTCCTCTAGCAATTGGTAAAGCAGCAGAGCAAGGAGCAGTATACATGTACTTTGGCTTCAACACTGGAGATAGAAGCTGCCTGACAGATTCATGCAATGTCTAGTTTTAATTTTGCTATGAGACCAAATTAATATTTTATTTTAAATCAGGAAATTATGTATTTTAAAAGCCTGTGTAATTTTTCAAATGTGGCTATTAATGTTGCCAATCCAGTGCCTTGGAAATATTAAGTCAGTTCATCCTAGAGGCCAAAAAACCAAACTGCCTGTATAGTCTGTTAGAGAGGCAAAACATCTCTTTTTCCAATGAACATGTATGGGTGCACTGGGATTCACACAAGCATATTTGGCAGCTTTTTCAAGTATTTCTTGGCCTGCAGAGCATACACTGAACATGGGGAGCATTTTCTGTTCAGGAATATGATGTGAATAAGAATGTGCTACTGGAAGATGAGCTATGGAACTTCTATCATAATTTAATTTGTCAAATATAGTTTACAGTATTTTATAATAGTAATCAATAGGACAACATGTCTAAAAACCATGAAGGCTAGAGTTGGAGGATGTTATCCAGCATGTCTTTAATAATACATAATTCCTTAAATGTGCAACTAAATCACTGAAATATATGAGCTTAATTTGGAACCTTTTACACTTTGAAAATTCATATCCCTTTTTTAATAACTGGCTACAGCATTTGCAGACTGGCCCAGATTTTTCTAATTTGTTTCCTTGGCTCTTGAATGCATTGAATGGGATGGATTCCCCAGACCAATGTGTAAAGCCTATAAACCCCAGGAATACGTCTGTCCTTTGTGGCTCTCTCTCCTGCCTGTTTACACCTCGCCTTACCCTGATGACTTAAAGACATTCCTGCAGGAGACCTAAATGTGGCCATGTCACTGAGTTCCTGCAACACAGAGATTTATTGCTGACTGTCAGAGTTAGAAACTATTCACATTTATTTGGGAATGCATTTCCTGAAATGGTTAACAGACTTGACAGAACAAGAGTGGGGAAGAGGGTGAGTAGTAAGAAAGAAACCTCCATATTATAACCCATTATTCCTTAATTGGTAAACAAATAATAGCCTTGATTATAATCTTGATTCACAAAGAATGCTTTTACCTCTCCAAAGATTACTTTATAGCTCCCTGGGAATACTGGATGTCCTGTGACTACTGAATATCGTCAGCAAAGCTCAAATTTTGCTGCTGCATTTATGATATACATGTGCTTAGATACTTAAATTAGGTCTCTTGACATTGTCCTTATTTAAAAGAAGCCACACAACCAGGTGTGATGCCTTTGGGATAGTAAGGTAATCAGGTCTGCTGATGCAGCAACAGAAGCTAGACAATTGCAGGTGACACACCACCTATGACACACTATGAACCCTTGGGATTCATAGTAGGTAGGGTAGGAAATAAGAAGTACATGGTAGCAGCCTGGGAGAAGACAGCTACTTTTCCTTGCATCTGCTGTCTGAGAACATAAAATATTACTTTCAGACGATCTGATTTTGATGTCTTTTTCTGCCCCACTCAAGGGCATGCTGCTTGTCAGCCAGCTCCTCGGCAGAGGTACAAGCAGTACATGCAGACACTCTCCAAACTTTGCCCCTAACATTTACAAAACAGCTTGTTCTTCCCTTGAGTCCTCTGTAGCTCATGTAAGATAAGAAACTACTAGAAGACCAAGAGCCTTAAAGAAGTTTCAGGCAATATTTTCTAAGCAGTATGACTATCTATCTGTTCCTGTTTCATCTGAGTGTGAAAAATCCACAATGATGAATAGCAAAATTCAAGTATGAAGAGAAAGCTATTAGTGGAGACACTGTGCTTGAGCCTGCCAAGGGATCTCATCAAGCAAGCCCAAAGTGCCAGCAAAACAGTATTGGCATACCGAGGATACTAAATGAAATGATACTTCAAAATGTTCAAATGTACATATGTGTACACCCAGAGTAGGTGAGGAGAGACGTGGGGAAGGGAGGTGAAAGGAAGGCAAGTCAAAGGCAGACAAAGATGCCAGAGAGGGGCAAAGAGCATGCTACATTCTGCACTGTAGGCAATCAATGGAATAATGTACACATGAATTAACTCATTAATGACTCCTGGAGTGAATCTTGGAGATTATGAAACACCAACTGACAAGGCTCTATAAAAAAACCCAAACCAACCTGTTTAGTATATGAAAAAAACCCACTACAAACAAACCCAAGTTTGTTTCAACATTTACTTAGAATTCAGTACACAATTCATAAATCAAGGAACAAAAGCCAGGGTATATTTTTAATCAAAGCTTTGCTGCTCACAATATAGGGTGTAAGAAATTGGATTGATAGATGATTTATTATTGTTATGAAACTAAAGGCTTTATATTCTTAAGTGGAGTAAAGCAGAGAGCAATATGTTCATATTAGAAAGTTCCTACTGTGAATGAAAAATGGATTAAAATTGAGACATTGTTTAGCAAGACAGATGAGTCTATATTTATTTTTGGCTGTGAAACTATTACAACCATATATAACCAATAAGTATGAAGAACTGGCACTGGGGGAAATCACCTTGCCAGTTTGCCCTGTGTGTCTGTGTTTGGCAAACACAGCCTGCAGGGAGTGTAGTCCATTTGCACGTAATCAGATCTCTGACCTGTAATGTGTACATTCTAGAACATTAATTGGCACGATTAAAAAGTTATTTAGAGGATGAGCTTGGAGCAAAACATGTCGCTTCTCAGAATCCTGAAATGCAACCTGGACTTCCTAATAAGCCAGTTTAACTGTTTGCAGAGAGACGTTATAAGTGTTCACCGGGGGGAAAAGTAACAACCAAGCTCCCCATGCAACACACAAATCTGAAGAGTCCAGCATGTGTCAGTGCAAAGCAAATTTATTCTATAAAGTGACTAGTGTGAGAAAGAATTAGAAAGGATTATAAAAATACACTACCATGTGCTGTAGTAGTTGAAAGTGATTAATCCAGTTCCTAAATCCTATTTTAAACTCCCTTTCATTTCTGTCTATAGAAAAATAGAAGCCACATTGCTTTGTTTGAATGCTATGTAGTTAATTACATCTTCTAAGAAACTCTTTTAAAACTAAATGTAATGTTTAATTACAAAATGCCTGCCTTGAAAAGTTAGCTTGTACATTGATTTGTAGTTCATTAAAAATGCTTTCTTAATTATATTTCCAGCCAGAAAATACATAGAGATTAAAGAGTCTATAGAGAAATTTTGAAATCACAGCATGACTTGTAAGGAGAAAGTTACACTTCAAATAGTGGACAACAGACAGCTACGACTGCCTTTCTGTAATTTCAGAACTTAATTGTTGTAAAAATAGTAATTGGAAAGCAGCGCTCATTGTAATGGCTATCAACGGTACATTTTTTTTTATACCAGTAGATTTTCAAGGACTAATTAGAAAGCAAATCAATTGCATCAAACAAGTGTAAAGTTCACGTTAGCTGTGGGACCGATCACCTCAACACACGGGGTTCACGGCTAAGGGCAGCCCGCGCTTTGGTTCGTAGGGTGTTGTCCTGGAAACCATGCGGATGCAGTCGATAACAGGGCAGACACTGAGACACAGGGTGCAGCCTGTACAGCTGTCAGTAACCGTGGGCAGGTGGGTTTCAGGATCAAACTGGATAGCCTGCGAACAGGAATAAACATTATTGATGTCACTCACGGAAAAGGTCAAAATTGCTCCCATTTCAGTGTCTGCATTTCCTGCGCTACAGCACTTGGAGACATCTTGGTGCGATTCTGCACTGCAGCTATAGCAACTGTTCAACTGACAGGGAACAAAACAAGCCCCCTCCGGACATTGTAAAATTAGAGATATGGGCCAAATTACACCTTGGTGAAAGCTCATGGATCACATGGGCTAGTTACAAAAGGAGGAGTTTGGCCCATCATATTTAAACTCCCACAGGGATATTTCTCCTTCACATGAAGAAAATATTTCATAAGATAGCAATGTGCCAGCGTTATTGGTTCAGAGGAGACACCAGACCATGCCTGTATGGCTTCAGCACAATGCTGGCCACAATGCATTCTTTCGACTTATATTTTTGGCACAGCATAAACAATCTCATTTAATAAACAGTCAAGAAAAACACAGCACACCGTGCCTCATGTGATTATGTTCCTTTGCCAATCTTGGAAAGGGATATCAGAGTTTGGGGAAGGCAGAGCTTGCTTTAGTTCTCACGATTCATGCAGTGAATCCTCATTACCAATTAGGGTGATAAGTGTATTTGAATGTGAAATAACAATTGCAGTCTCAATGAAATAAGCTCCTGGCATAATGGAAATGGCAATTAAAAGCAAAAACAAAGGCATCACACATCTGCAAAAGCTTCAATACCTAAGAAGCAAGACAAGAAGAGTAAAAATATTTTTAAAAAGCCCCAAACGCTGAATATCCACCTTTAAATGTTTAGGAGGAAGAATCAGGCCTGAAAGCTGAACTCTGGCTTCTCTGCAAACAAGCAGTGCCTTAGCAAATCTCTCTGACCGCTGTCAGCAACTGGGGGAGGCAGGGAGGTGGTGGGATGTATTGGGTGCTGCTGCAGGTTGGCTCTAAAGGCAGATTTGTGACATCTGGGGTTTCACTACTAGGAAGGCACAGAAGTTGCTGTAGCAACTAGCAAGGGCATGAAGTAACTGCCCTGGATCTATGACTTCTAGTTTAGCGTGAGCACAAAGAGAGTTCTGGCTTGTGAGTATTTAAGGAGGACTCCTTTCTCTCTCCCTAACAACAATGCACATCTTGAAAGGGAGTTCAAAGAGGGAGAGGAAGTCAGGACTATAGTGCTGACTTTAAATTAAGGAAAGCTTTTCTGTTGGAGTCATACAAGGTGACATGTCTGTAGAGCAGCATGGAAAGTTCTGAAACAAAGAGAAGCATGAAGCAGATGCTATTTTGAAGGGGGAGGTGTTGTTGATTAATTTGCAATTAACTTATTTTCAATTTCCTTAATTAAAAAAAGGAAAAAACCAATTTTTTTGTGCTCAGAAAATTCTCCTAGGGTTTTAAACATTGGGGTTTTTTGGTGCTGATTTGTTTCCAGTTAGCTACACAAAATAAAGTTTTACTGAATATAAACCCAGT
This sequence comes from Acanthisitta chloris, assembly GCF_000695815.1. Taxonomy (NCBI): domain Eukaryota; kingdom Metazoa; phylum Chordata; class Aves; order Passeriformes; family Acanthisittidae; genus Acanthisitta; species Acanthisitta chloris. The sequence continues at coordinate 10,730 of NW_008668679.1, forward strand.
CTTTTGCTCTCCAAGAGCTATATCCTCCCCTCCTGATGAAAGGGGAAGAGGTGAAGACTACAGTGTCAAGAAGAAATTGAGACAGTTAAAAAGCTACTGTAGTAATCTATTTTGGTATAAATGCAGCATTAATTTTCTTATATCAGTGGAAAAAAACGTTTACCTTTGCTCTGACACACTTGTTATAATTGCAGGAGTTGATTTTAAATGGAAGGCTTCTTTCTGTGACTGTATGCAGTTAAATTCATCAGACCTACTACTGACTAGACTCAATTAAAGATGAACAAAAACTCATGGCATCCAGAGGAAACTTGTTAAAGTATTTGTTTCTGACAAACTATTCTCAGACTAAGATGTATGGCAAAATTAATGTAGAAATTATGCTTACTGCATATTGGATTTCATGAAAGTTATTCTAGACTGTATTTTGGTTTTCTAAGAGAATGTGAGTCCTTCTGTATGGCCTTTTTTTTCTGCAGGCCAGTCCATCAGCTCCAGTGGACATAGCATGGAATGGCATGTAGAAATGCTGATATATTTAATACAACTTATGTTACCATACTGAGCAGAAATCAGAGAAGCACTTTGCTGCAAACAGGAGCCTCAGCTCAATATCATGCTACTTTCTGGTTACAGTGATTTCTGCAGACTTCAACCTGCTGCTCTAAACCCTGGCAGTTATCCTGAAGAAAGGATTTGTAACTCAATCAAGATCAAAACAAAACTCCCACCTGCCTGAAACCTGAATTAGTTCAAGTTCAGTTACTCTGAGGGAATAAGGACTAGGTTTCTTAAAAAGCATTTGGTAATAAAATCGGCTCTTGTCTCCCTGCATCCCCTTGGTGGGAAGGGATACATTCTTCCCTTTCTCCCTCATGTATTTTAAAACCATCAGGAACTATATTTACTGCCTTTCACCTTGGGGCTCCTTTATTTTCTTCCTCTTAAAAAGAATCCCACTCCCCACCAACAGTTACAGAGGGCCAGTGAGAGTGACACACTGCGTAGCCCTCCAAGAGCATCCGTGCTGGGCAGTGTCCTCGCCGCTGCTCACACAGCTCAGGCAGGGCTTGTGTGCCATAGCCTGGGAGCATGCTGGGGTTTGAATCCAATATTTTAGGCATCTGTTTTTACCACCTGCTCATTAACAGAAGGTGAATTCTTTCTTCCCAGCAGCAGAAAGATAACTCATCATGCCTTTCTGCTAATTACAGCTGTGCTCTTACCTGGTAGCCAGAATCATTACAGGTCATGTAGCATTTGCCACAGTTGATACACATTTCCTCGTCAATCAGAGCCACAACTTGCTCTGTGTTGCACAGATCACCATATGTTCCAATATACTGCAATGCTTTTCCAATTACATCCTAGGGAAAAAAAAAGTTATTGACTCATTTATAAGATACCTAAGCAGTTTCTATAGCTGCACAGGAGCACCCTCTAGTACTTTAATATGGAAGATTTGGCCATGCATTTTGATGATGGTTAGGATTTTTCTTATAAATTTCCAAGTTGCTGACCTTCATACGTCCTGTAGAATACAAAGAATGCTCCATACAGGCACATTTTCAATGTCCTAGAATTATACACTGGTATACAGACACATTCTACAAACAGGTTACACATTTAGTATTCGATTTCACATACGCTACTGTTTTGCCATTATTGGGTGAAAATTCAAGGGATAAAATGGAATGCAAAACAGGAGTGACATGCTACAATCAGGTCATCTTTGGTCATTTCTCATTAACACAGATTTAAGAACTCACAGCAAGAAAAGAAAGGGGCATGATCAGAAAAACCTGACAGAGAACAATAACCACTCTTCTCTCTTTAGCAAGATGCACAAATGACACGATTGTCAATTTATTGCAAATACCATACAGAAGTAAACTCTGGGTCTAATCCCACAAATTCTGTTAATTTCACAGGGATGAATGTGCACCATCAGCCTTACACAAAAGGTGTATGGCAGCACAGCATATGGGTACATACCACAGGGGAAGATATGCCCTCTAAAAGAAGTTGTTTAGGATCTAACTGATGCAAACCCAATCCATTTTTGTTTTACATCAAGGGAAGCTGCACATTTCAGATGCAGTTCAGCTTCACTGCATCAGTGGTAGAGATGGGAGAAGGCCCAGGTCCTTTGGTCTACAGCCATCCTTCAGTTAAATCACTTTAACTTGTGGAAGTTCTGCACAGATGATGGACGTGACTGCATTTTAAAAGATGCACTCTGTGCACTGTATTGGTTACCTGGAGTTTTTGAGAGTTTACTACACACACTTCTACAACAGTTCCCATGTTGCAAAACAAGTTCAATTTTATGTACAAGATACATATTGTTAAGATGAAGTAAATGAAGGTTACATGATGAACAATATCTTTTACTTTTGCTTTAAAAAGGGGCATAGCTATTGAGTAATTATTAGAGAAATCTCATTGAGGCATAGGAGACCAGAACTGGCTTCAAAGTCATTCTACTGCAATAGACCAAGCAATCATTATGATTCTGATTATGAAATTTGACCCAAATCAATTGAAAAGTGCACAAGATCAAGTCAAATATGAGACATGGACAAGTTTGTCCAGAATTCTAAGCAACAAAGTGTTTACCCTTGGTTTTGCATTGCCAAGAAACATGATAAGGATTTCTTTTTGAATTCTGTTTCTCAATACTTTTTGAACAAGCAATACTAACCTCACTCCTCCTAGTTAAAACGTTGTTCTGAAATTATCAGCAACCTTTTTAACTGTGTAGTAGTATGCTGTATTTAATCTGCATAATTTATAATCTCATACAATGGTCTACATATTGTTTTCCATTCTCATTGCAGAAGAACTGGATTACAGCAATTAAAATTTTCATTGCATATCATATTTTGGGCAGCTTTACTTTAAATCAAACTAAGCATCCCTAATTATTCCTATGCCACATCAGACCAATGGGTCAATGTGGCTTTATCAATGTTAGCTCTAAAGGAAAGCTCTGCTACATGAATTAAATTCAAAAATCAGTCCAGCCTTATCTTTCTGTGTCTTCTAAGAACTTACCACAACAGTTCTACTTTATGAAAGAATGAAGTCTACCTGGTCTTAAGCACTTAATTACAATAGTATCTTTGTGCAAGGAGACAAATTTCTTTGTTCGCTGGATGCAGTAGTAGGATCTATGAAGTTGCTCCTAATGACTGTTGAGGTAGGAAATTCACCCAAATCCTATGCCCAGGAAGAAAGACTGGCAAACTGTACTGTTTTCTCGTTCCAAAAACACTCAAATATTTTCTCTCTGCCAAACCCCTAAGCTGCTGACATGTGAAATACCTTGGTTGCATTCATTCAATGCTAAAAGCCTTCCAGTTCTTCTCAGCAACATGCAGAGAACATTAATGCTCTTCCAGCATAAAACAGCTATGGCACATTGCTAAAGGCAGCATGATGAGCGTGGACAGATGACTGTGAGCAAGTTATCACAGTTTAATGAGTTAGCACTCATCAATAGAACTGTGTGAGCTGACTATGTGCATGGTCCAAATTCACTGCAAATCTGAAGTAAAATCTGTTTGCTTAAACTACTGTAAAAGGTCAATTAACTACTATGAAAGTGTTTCAGCTAATACTTTTTGCTAGAACAAGACTTAAACATGCAGCCCTTCGCTGTGACTCCACTGATGAGCTACAGTAACAAAATCAAATGTAATCTCCTAGGAGCTGCTCACACCTGTCTTTTCATTTCCAGTTCTTACTCAGAAACATTCGTGGATTTACTGGGAATTGCTCAGCGGTTTTCAGGTTGCTACAGTTCTCAGGTGTCTGCAGTCTTCTGTGTCAGTTGAAAAATTGTAGTGCTAGAATTCAACTCTAGCTTGTTTCAAGTCTCATGTAAGCTTGTCTGTTGACAAGCCTTGTCTTTTGAACCTGCTACAGGTTTCAAAATACATGTGTCTTCGTGTGATCTACTGCCCCCAGCAATACTAAGTATCCTGGCAGCCTCTCTTGTGTGTATATAGCCCCCAAACATCCCACTGTATGTCACAAATGCATGTCACCTGCAAGTAACAGTCTGTGTACTGAAGAATCTGAAGAAATTATGTTAAACCTGTACAACATACAATGAAGTAGCTTTCCACTGCCTGCCCATGTTGCAAAAGTATCAGCATGGGGAGATTCTTGATAGTGAAGGGGTTTTAAGTCTAAAAGAAGCAGACATTTAAATAGCATAGGTAATTTTCTCAGAGAGGTTCTGGATTCACATTTGTATTCTTTAAGTATTGTTTGGATAATAAAACCCACAAAACTCAAGCAGGTTGCAGAGATGGGCTGCTCAGCTAATCATGGAATGGAGGGCCTTGCTTGTGAGAGAAGATAAAAAGGTGTTTAGCCTAGGAAGATGAAGGCAGAGCAGGAATATGATGTCTACATATACATCAAGGAGGGAAAACAGCTATTTAAGTTAAATGACAATGTTGGCACAAGATCACATTATTATAAGCCAGCCATGAATAAATTCAAACCTGGAAATTAGAAAAGGTTTTTTAAATGGGAAAAGAGCGAGATGGTTAATTACCTTCCAGGGAAGGAGTTGGAGGACAGAAGGAGACAATCCAAGGTTTAGGGTAGCATTAGATAGCTCAGGAAATGGTTGCTTGGAAGAAGAAGATCAAAATTGATTTTTCCAGCTATAAACTTACAAAGGGAATAACAAAACCAATGCATATGGCATGGTGATTTCTGAATTTGTAACCAAGTCTCACTTCTCACAGCTCACAAAAATACACTTTTGGGGACACAGAATCCCAAATAGGGAGGATGATGGCATTTTAGAGGCCTGAAAGTGATTTCAAAAGACTGCGTTAATGATTTACTACTCATTTACACTCCTGGGTGTAGTGTGTTTTAATCACTTCTTTCTCTCAAGCAAAAATTGTATCTTTATTCATTTGCAAAGTTTCAAGACATTATTGACTAAAAAAGCAATGGTACTTAAACGATGTTCTGCAGGTGCACTCTTTTACAGAATCTCAGAGCTTCTTGTTTTCATCAAAACATAAATGTTTGGAACCAAATAAACAGTGCAGCAAGAAATAATCAGCTTTCACTGTTTAAAGTGGTTTCACTCCAAAAAGCAACTGTCTAAAATGGCACTATGGGATTCCACACTTGGTGTATCTCAATGGCCTCCGGATCAAATTTGCACTGTTTACAGATTAATTTTTTTTTTGCCAACTGCCAGACCTGCAAACAGAAGCCAGGTTCTGAAAGTCAAGCTGTGTTCTTTCTGGCTTATGCATTACCAGCAGCAATTAAAGAAAAAAAAAAAAAGCAGGAAAAAAAAAGCTGGAAGTTAAATTTGTCCTAAGCTGCACCTTTGCGACAACAGGGACCTAGTGCTCCTTTTGATTACTGCTGTGCTGTCCTGCTCTCCTCAGAAAAACTGTACTGAACAAACCAGGAGAGGAATGTAGTCCTGCAACTGGAACTGGCAGGGAATTCAGTTGCTATGGAGAGAATCAGAGCAGAATCCATTAGTTTTATGTTACTAATGAGTACAGAAAAAAAATTCATTTTGTCACTAAGCTAGGCAGATGTGGTTTTGAGTATACACAACGATCAGAACTGTTCAGTAGGATATTATTTTTGCAATGCTATAATAGCTGCATTTTAATGTTAATGCATCAAACATTTTATAGTGATTAGCTTTTCATTAGTCGTCATATTAGTAAACCTGTATTTGTAAACACGGTTCACCTCTATCTCCTTATAGACCTGTTGTGTTCATCTTCATGCAGACCACTTTGCAAAAGACCACACTGTACTCCAGAGATGGTGGACATCACAGGCCTCTCCTTTGACCATTAGAAAGCCATACACAGTGTAGGTACTGCATTTCACATGTCAGGTTCAAAGGGAACACACGTACTTGTCTGCTTATTGCATATTTTGAGTCACCATAAAACACTCTGCATGTCACATGGCTCAGGAGAAAGGGTCCCTGAGTAGGAGCTTTGTGCACATGAAGCTGACAGCAACAGCATGTAAGGAAAGCAGGGTGACCTTTAGCTTACCAGAAACATAGGTCTGCCTCGTGTGAGCAGCAGTCTGTGCTAAGGACAGGCCTCAACCTCAGCCTTCAGGCTTCTGAAGGACCATTGACCATATTACAAGTTAAGTTGACTCACCCCCAAGCAATAGGAAAAGCTTCAAAGAAAGCATCTGACATTGATATAGCAAAGTTGTGCACTTGATCCCAAGTACTCTATCTGTTCCTTATTATTTATGGGGTGTTTGGGCAGTTCTCAGTATTCAATAAGTTATGACAGAACAAGGGGCTGTGCAGAAGTGCCCTCACTAGGGTACAAAGAGAGTATGAAAAGGAACATTGCACAGAAAATAAATTACTTTCTGTACCAGTGTTTATCTGTACCAGGGTGGTACCTGCCTTCTGTCTGATTGTTTGTAGTAGGAAAGGTGAGGTACTGTCAGAGAGCGAGAGATGAAAAGAAGAAATGTTAGAAAGAAAATGATGGATTAAAGAAGAAAATGTTTGAGGGTACACAATCAAGGTCAATTTATAGTCAAGTAGGTAACAAAAATATGTAATCTCATTCAACCTAACTTGACATTGAAAGACTACAGATGTGTTGTCAATACTTAAAAAAGGTTATTAAAGGTGCTCTGAGATTTAGGGACTTCTAAGTCTTGTTGTCAGTAAAACAGCTGCAGTACTAGCTAAAGTGGGACTTACAAAATAACTCAAATTATAGAATCATAAAATATCCTGAGTTGGAAGGGACCTACATTATCAAGTCCAGCTCCCGACTCTGCACAGGTCAACCCCAAAATAGTCACAGTGTGTGCTTGAGTGTTGTCCAAATGCTAAGATAAACCTTTAGGCATAATTCAATATGGTTTCTCTAACGACAATTATGCCTTGTGAATCCATCACAACTCTTTATGAAGACTGTGAGGTAATAAATACAGAAAACTCCCAAAAAAACCAAAACCCCCAATAATTTTTATGTTTGAATAGGCCTCTGACAGAAGCCTGTAACACAATAGAGCTCTGAAATTAAGCAGCCATGAAGTGGGATTGCAAGTTGGCTAAACAGAGCAATAAATAAAGAGCTGGAATACAATGATTAATGTTAAGAAAAGGTAAAATGTTAACAAAGCAAAGTGTCTCAATTTTCTGGTTTAGATATGATGCTGTCTAATAAGCTTGACTGTGTCTCAGGAAAAGATTTGAACCAGAAGACTGTAGACTTGACACACAGTTTAAAGAAAATCCAAGGAGCTTGTAGGTATTCTATAAAACTAAATGAACAGGTACTATCATGGTGAAAAACTGCAGTTTGATGAACAGCTTATCAAAGTAAGTAACTTTTGCTGATTTTGCCAATAGATACAGTCTAGATAAAAGAAAACTGCAAGAGAAAATACAGTAGGAGACACCATCAACAGCTCTTGGAAACTTCTGTTTGATGTGCTGTCCTGACCAGAGACAAGCAAACTAGCAAGGTGTAAAAATAAAAAAATACCACCATAACTACTGAAGGGGCAACATCATTGCTCTCTACAGCTTTCCGAGAAGGGAAAATGGACAGGGAGCTGCTGATCTATTCTCTCTGGTATCCAGTGATAGAACACGTAGGAATGATTCAAAGCAGTTCTGGAGAAGGTTCAGACTGCACATTAGGAAGCATTTCTTTACTGAGAAGGTGGTCATGCAGTGGAACAGGTTTCCTAGTGAGATGGTTGAAGCCCCAAGCCTGTCAGTGCTTAAGAGGCATTTGGACAAAAGGAGATGCATAGTTTCACCTGAAATATGCAACAGCTCCACATTTATGATAGTCTTTTCCAGGAAGGCAAGCACAAGGTAAAACTACTCCTATTGAACCATCCAGATACATGCCAGGAAGGATCCAAATGATACACCATTATGGCAAAATAGTGCTGTCCCTTGATCAATATTCCTCACTTCTCAAAAGGCTTTTATAGATTTAGCACAGCACTGGACTAAATGTGGCTAAATGCTTCCCAAAGTGCTGGCTTCTAGATGTGTTGGGGCCTGGCTAGCAGAGGAGCTGTAACTTCAGCAACAGTTAAAGGAATGCTTAAGCAAATAAAAACAAGACACACAAAATAGGTCTTGCTTGCTGACCTTGTTTCTATCTTCATGCATTCCTGTGTTTTCTATCCAACACCTTATAATGGTCCTGTTCTCTCCTGCTGCCAGGGGTTTTTAGGTTTAGTTTTGGTTTTACTGCCTTATAGATAAGATAAGTCATTTTGCTAACAAGCTGAGAATAGTGCTGTTGTTTAGGTTCTCATAGACACTGTGTAGCTCGTTATCAGTTTCCCAGGATGTGAGAGCAAGATGCAGCTTAAACTTGAAACCTATCATAAATAAGAACTGCACACATAGACAGGTTAAGCAACCAATCCAAAGTTGTGTGATCAGTGCATAGCTGCATGTATGGGAGGCATTTTACTATAAATACTGTTAGGTGCCCTAAATAAAGTTGACTATCAGAGCATTATCGTATTGTGCTGTAGTCCGTCCCTCGCAAGGACCCCAACACAGATGGGTACATATGGCATCAGCAAAAAAGGACTTGTGCAGAAGACTATGTAAACATATCTGCACATGCAAGGGTGAAAAATAGCTGAAACACAAAGAGTTTAAGGTTGAGGATCTCTATGGATATTTTTCCAACAGGTGGAACAGCATGTCATGCCCTAGCTAGGCTGACAAACAGAGCTATGCCACAATGTTTGAACCACATGGGTACATATGGCATCAGCAAAAAAGGACTTGTGCAGAAGACTATGTAAACATATCTGCACATGCAAGGGTGAAAAATAGCTGAAACACAAAGAGTTTAAGGTTGAGGATCTCTATGGATATTTTTCCAACAGGTGGAACAGCATGTCATGCCCTAGCTAGGCTGACAAACAGAGCTATGCCACAATGTTTGAACCACCAAACAGGGCAACATCTACAGCAAGACTTGTTGACTAAAAAAAAGGAAGAAATAAAATAAGCAGATAAATGGTGACCAAATATTGTGGAGTAGGCCCTATTATTAGGAAGAAAACACAGGAACATGTAAGGAAAGAAATTAAAGTAATAAGGAGGTAACCTGAGCTAGGCAAATACATCTGTGGGAGCTGTACAAAACTGCAACTGAAAAGAAAAGATCCAGGGCAATATCCACATACAGCAGAAATTCTGATATTACAGACAAGTGAGAAAAGAAGAAACAACTCTGCTGAATATCAAAGTATGCAGTTTCAATTAATATTGAAAAACAGAGAAAATAGAAAGAACAGCCATGGGAAAAGACATCCAAAAATTAAATTAGATTGTGGATAATCACAGAGGGTTTTTAAATCGATTAAAAAAAAGCAATTTGACAGCATGTGGAATTTATACAATGCTGGAATTTACATATCACCAACCCAACAGCCAATTAGGCAGATGAGAGAGCTTCAGGGAAGCATCAGGAAATTTGCAGCAACCCTCCAAAAATACAACCAGCCAATGCAGGGGTCATAGCTCTTTCAAGGGCAGCTATCTCCCAAGCCCAGTCAGCTTGCAAGCATGCCTCAAGCATTCTGCTCCAGAGAACTAGAGTTAGATTGGGACTACCTGTAAGAACTAACCATTCCCAACCCCTGATATCCTAGTCTGAACTAAGAGAACGTATTCTCTCTGTCTAGAGGGTCAGTCAAGTCTGAAATACTTGGAGATAGTCTGGGATTTGCAATTCTGAATGTGAATTTTTCTTGGACAGTTAAAAATAAATCAGACTTGGCCAGTGGCTGGTCTATTTTGAAACTGGCTTCCATTGGCTTTGTCTGTCAGACATGCAGGAGCCTTCTAGCAGCTTCTCAGAGAAGCCACCCCTGTAGACCCACCACTACCAAAATCTTGCCCAACACAGCATCTCTCATTGCTGTTTTTCTCATTATGATTAAAACATTCCCTTCTAAAGAGAAGGTCAGACTGAAACACTGTCATGAATCAGCTTTGGTGATATCTATCTTCTTTAATTGCTTCAGTCTGATTTAACCGAAGGTGTGAATAAGATGCTAACCTGATTCCTCTGGCTAAGAAGCTCCTCAGAAACCACTCAAAAATATTAAATATCTGTATAAACAAAAGTTTGTATTTGGGGGAATTCATTTTCCTCTTCCCTGCAGTAGAGCCTCTTCTTCTTTTAAATCTATCGCCTAATACTTGGATCTTTTTTGCTTTTGTACTTGGACTTAGGCTTGATAAATTATTGACCTCAACTTTTTATTTATGCTTTTTTTTCAAGTCTTTATGCCTGTTTTTCCCTCTTGCTACACTTTTTCCTTCATTCACTTTATTTGCTTTTGGATGGTATCAGTTTTTTGGTTTTCTGCTGTTTTCAGAAGGAAGCTATCTCATTGAAAATGCAGTTATTGGCTGTTGCTTCTTCTTTCTCTTTTTCC
>NW_008668679.1:21245-42566 GCF_000695815.1 Acanthisitta chloris
CATGAAACCTCTGAGGTCAAGCAGGCTTTGAAAACGCTCATCATAGTGGGAAAGAAAAGAGTAGATTGCTGTTCTTTGGAACTTTTGTATACATAGAGAAGGGAACCTCTGCACAAGAGGAGGGGAGCGATTTTCAAAAGTGTGACATAAATCAAAATAACCAGTCCAAAAAACAGAGAGGTCTGCAGGAGTGGAAAACTATTTAACTTACACAGGATGATGATTCAAAATTTCTCCTTGGCTGGTTTTGCCATTCTACCCATTAGCTTGGAATACTGGAGGTATTGGTAAACTGCAAAATTATCTTGGGAATTATGTGTTATTTTGAGCCACTGCATACATTGTATTTTATGTTTGGCCTCATTTGTGCAAGAATTCTTAAAGGTCTGATCATACAGTGAAAATTAGCTATTTGTAGATATCTGACATTCTCCCATATATGAGGAAGACAGTCAACAAGATCAACAGTTATAGTTTTCACATTGCTTTATAAAAGGGCCTACATGAAAATCCTGATATACAAAAATAAATAAATTGCCTACTTATTTTTCCTATTAAGGCATGAAGTTTAAACTCTAAAGTAAACACCTAGAATAATTAGCTTATGCCATTTCATTTTATTGATATTTATCAGCTTCCTAGGGGAAGGGAAAAGCTTCAACGTATGGATTATGCAGTAGGTGGGGGTCACAGGTTTTATTTTTACCTTGACATTTACTCATTGTAGATGGTGGATCAGCTACTTAGACAAACATTCTCCAGCTTTAAAAGTTCAGTCTGAAAACCTATGACACAGCTTTTATATGTACTGAACACCAACCTTTGCCATCGATCCTGCATGAGGGATGGAGGTATTTAGCACATTGCAAGTAATCAAAAGGTATCATGCAAAACAACCCATACTGCAGCATTCAAACTGAAAGCAATTGTTAACAGTTCTGCTTTGTCCTTCAAGGCATTACCCATGCTTGTTCTAGAATTACTGTTCCATTGCCTGAATATCTTCATTTTGAAAAATGACATTAGGGAAATACCTATACATGTACATCACAAATCATTTCCCATCAATTCTGGTTAAAAGCTAGAAAGTCTGCATGAAGAGTTGCCTTTGATGCCCTCTAACAAGCTTAAAAGCAGTAATAACCAACTCAAACTGCTAGAAATGACTGTGCATGTCAACTGCCTGATGGCCGATCATTTCTTATGCATAAGCGTGTATTTTTGTTACCTTGATTGCTGGAATGGGCTTCTTTGGAATGAAATGCTTTTCCTCGGGAAGCACAGCAGCCACGTTCTGTGCCTTCAGTTTAATCTTGTTCTCAGCTATTATCTTTTTGCGTTGCTCCAGGTAAGGCCCAAAACTGGGTAGTTTCTGAAACAAAAGTCAGTCAACATGATTATGCTTAGCGAGGGGGTGTAGTGAAAAGGTGAGTCTGATCCCAAGGGCAACACCCTAAGTCAATGCTGAGTGCAACTTGCTTCTTATTCAGTTGAAATTGAAATCAGTGAGACTGTACCAGCGTGAGAAATGAATAAAAATCAAATATGAACATTGAGATCTGACTTGAAAATATATACAGAATATTAAAATATTAATATCCCACAACAGAAAAATAGCTGAATTGCAGGTCAGCATCCCACAGTCTATTATTTCCCCATTGCATGCTTGCTTATATATAAAAATGCATCATGCTAAATAATTCAAATGTGTAACTTTATTTCTATTTTATTTTAGACTCTGTGGAAAGGTATCATAAAATTATCAGTTTACTTAGAAGGGTTCTGCCAGTATTTAAGATTATTTGTGTGGATATCTGAATATATCAATACATATTTTTAAAGCCTACAAACATGTATTTTGCAGTCTGATAACAGAAGGCTGTCTTGACCTGTCAAAATAAGGCTAACCACCACCAAATGAACTGAAACACATTCTAATCTCCTAATTTACCTGTATGTCCCACTTACAGTCTTTTCTGTAACACTTAATCCTTGAATCAAATTAAGCAAACTCTAGAGGAAGACTTCACTGAACTGCAAAACTCATGACTCACCCACGTACATGAAAGAGCTGGTTTAGATTTACCTAAAACACTTGGCTGCCTGAAAGAAAAAGTCCTTTTGCTTACCTAGCAGAGATAAGGACAACTGCACTGTGCCACAATCACAGATTTAGGTGAGTGAAAAATGGTAGAAAAATGGATTTTTGCTTGATGCAATAGACCGTGCCCTTCCTCCCCTGAAACAAGTTCCTTATGTTGCAAAGGTATTTTATCCACCTAACTAAACCCTGTTCAGAAGCTACAGCAGTACTGCAGAAACCAGCAGGTAGTAACAGGGGATACATAGCCTCAGCAGCTGCTAGCATTAATTCACGCTAATAATACAACCTCAAAGAGCATATCGAACAAGATACAGTACTGCTGTGGTTATCAATTTTTTAAGAGGGAATTTCAATGTGAATTTTAAAACTCGAATTATTTAAAAATTTACAAATTATTATTTTTTAAAATGAAGTAAATCCAGAAGAGGTTACCCTGCTCTTCTGGCTAATCCTTAAGAGAAAAATTCCTCAATGAGCTCAGACAGTCACAATACCTAACCTTGGGACCTCAGGCTTGTTGTTATGATAAACAAAGCTTTCCTGGCTGCTAGGATTTTGCCACTCTGAGCATACAGCCAGAGGGTGAGGTCCTTGAAACATTTCCCTGCTTCCAATCCTTGGTTTGTGGCCTCAACGCAAATGTAACGGCAAGTCAGCATGGGCCTTGCAGTCTCCCAATGCTCCCTAGAGGAGGTGCATCCTGCAGGCTGGGACTGAACTGAGCTCTGGGACAAAGCCTCAGCCTGGGCAAATGCAAGGCCAGGACTGTGTGGAATGTTGCAGACCCTATCTGTCCCAAATGGAGGTGTAGCCTGAGTTTGCCCACTGGCAGAGGGCTCTTATTTGGTCAGTTCAAGGGCTTCCTTACAGACACCCAACAAAGCTTCCTTTCTCTGCAGATGCCGTACATGATCTTGGAAAGGAAATGTTCTAGGATGTCTTAAAATAAGGTTTTACAAATTACTGCAAACAGCAGTAAAGTAGCAGCCTTACATACTAAAGTCAAATAAGACAGAAAAATAGAATTACTTTAAACAGGAAAATGAGTAGAAGGAAGATTTTTTTCTAATTTCAATCTAATCAATAGGCTCTAAAGCACATGCATGTTAATTGAATTCTTTAGATGACTTTCAGAAAGCCTAAAATTTTAAGCAAAGATCTAAAAAATACAAATGTTGATAAAAAGTGATCTTGTATGTCTACTAGGCTGAATCAATTAGAAATACATTTTGGCTACGAATAAGTAGTAGCACTGAGAAACTATTTTCTCTCTATAATTTATGTGCTGATGCCAACAAATTTGGCTTGAGAGGGCGGGAGACCTGATGACAGAGCATTTTTGGATTCTTTCCTGTCTGGCCAGGAATTGAATTGCTGACTTTGAGAGTAGGTAGCAAAGCTAATTTTGCTGAGGTTTTAACTGAAGTGGTAGAGAGAGGAGACAGTTGTTCATGGCTTGACTGATTGAAGATCATCTTTGGGAAGAATAGCCAAATCTTTGCAGAATAAATCCTTTTCTTTTCTCTTAATAGACACCCAGTCTCCTAATTTCTACAGACAGAAACACTGAGTATATTGAAATGAAATAGGTGATCCAAGGAAAAGTGTGGAAAAAGAACCCATGAATAGCAAATTCCAAAGGCAATTAATTAATTTTCATACTTGCGATATGGAAGTATTTAGGTTTTTACATCTAATATAGCTGCTAGCTGAAATGTACAGCAGACATTTTGAAAAGTGTGCAGTGCCATCAGTTCCATAATTCAGATGTTTTGTAATGACATGCATGCAGTTAAATTATATAATCAGTGTCTTTAAAAACAAAAGAAATTATGATTAATCTAGAAAACTATAGTCCAACTTTCATATTTCCTGCGCACTGCTGTTTTTCCATCAGGAACTTGGTAAAACAGAATTTTAAATAATTAAGGAAACACCTAGGTCTTAGTCCAGACATGGGCATACACAATGTCCTTCCACTGACGTGACTGTCATGGACTGTGTGCCCATACAAATGGCCTGAGTATTTTGTGTTTGAGGTCTAGTAGTTCACAAGCAGCCAAGCCAAATTTCATCAAACAACATTGAAAACCAGCAATCTTTTCTATAACAATAAATAATACATGAAAATGTAGCCTCAGGAGCTTAGGAAGGACTTATTGATGGTGCCTCTTATGAGTAATGTGCAGACACAGGGAACGCTGAGGAGACTGCATATTGTTCAGAGCTGTGATTTCAAACATTCTGCAGTCAAAGGCCATATGAAATGACAAACAATATTTTAATGAAGTGCATTACTGGATATAGCAAAAGTGGAAACATTGAACTAACTGCTGAAGAGATGGATATTTAAGAGATTTTAAACTTAAATCACCTCAAATTATTGTAGGGGATATCTTCCTAAGCACATGGGGGATTTAATAACAAAATTCCCTGTGAAAGCAGAAGCACAGAACTTGGTGAGTTTAACTCTGCTTGCTTTTGAAATCTTTCTACAGTACTTTTTTTAAAAAAAATTTCTGGATATTCCAATGTCATTAAACTCTCCATATGCTGATATCTTTGTCATATCAACATCTGCCTAGAAAAAAAAAACAATTAATATAAATATGTTGATCACAGCAAGTGCTTAGAAGATTGCAACAAGCAGAGTAATTAGATAATTCTTGTCTACTTATATATCTGTATCAGTGATGTCTATAGCTGCATTATTTCTATCCATCTGTCTCTATATAGACATAATTCAATGTGTTTCTACTGGAGGGATAACATCAAAAATGGAGCCAAAATAAATATATTAAGTGGAATTATTTCATTGTTTATAGTTGCATTATCACAAAACTGGAAGCTTGAAATATTGTGCTGGAGTATTTTACAGTGAGAAAGAAAAAAAATCCAAATCCTCCCCCCACTCTCCACTTAGAAAGGCTGCCTTTTAACTGATGAACTCTTTAAATCTTCAGCAACATTGTGATTTTTGTTTCAGTAGTTTCTACAGGGATTCAGCATTGATGAATTTGTTCTTACCAAAAAAGCTAAATCCTGCTCATTTAAAGATAACAGTATCTTCCACTAAAACTGTCTCTATCCAGATATAAAAAAGCATTACCCTGCCAATAGAGAACTGACAACTTAATGAATCAACAATGAAACCTTAAGCCAGAGAGCTTTAAGGTGAATAAGTCTGTTTTGATTATAATTTATTCATGGATCAATCTAAAGGTAATTGAGCATATTATGAACTGAAAAAGGTACTTGTTTCCTAATGGCAAAAAGTAGAGACAATCCTCCACTTCAGATTGCTGCAATTTTTATGGGCACACCAGCAAGCAGTCTAACCAGTGGAACAGGCTGGTGAACAGGGCAGTGCAATGTGTGTCAGATGACCCAGACTTTATTTCTAACTTGGAAACTGATCTGCCCCTTACCATGGGAAAATCCACATACGTCTCCATGGTGTAGTCATGGGTTGCTTATTTGTGACCTGTCTGCTACTAAGGGGCTGGATGCCATCTACTGTTAGAAGACACAGATTTCATCTGGCAGTCTATTGGGTTTGCATGGCAAGGTTCTGGTATTGGGGAGACTACAAGGATGACTTCTGTGAGAAGTGGCTAGAAGCTTCTCCTTTGTCCAACTGAGCTAAGGGCAGCCAGCTCCAAAATGGACCCCTCTCTGGCCAAGGCTGAGCCCATCAGCAATGGTGGCAGCACCTCTGGGGTAGTAATATTCATACATCATTTAACAAAAGGAATACTAGGGAAAATGTCGATCTGCTACTGAATAGAACAAGGAACCTTGCAACAGAGATTGCAGAGGAGGTTGAGATACTGAACATCTTCTTTGCTTCAGCCTTCACTGCCAAAGCCAGCCCTCAGGAATCCTTGATCCAGAAGACCAGGGAGAAGGTCTACAGAAAGAAAGACTTTTCCTTAGTCAAGGAGGATTGGGTGAGAGACCATTTAGTCAAACCTGACATTCACAAGTCCATGGACTCCAATGGGATGCACCCACAAGTGCTGAGGAACTGCCAGAGATCATTGCTAAGCCACTCTCAATCATCTTTGAAGATCATGGCAGTCAGGAGAAGTGCCTGAAGACTGGGAGAAAGCAAATGTCATACCAGTCTTCAAAAAGGGCAAGAAGGAAGACCCAGAGAGCTACCAGCTAGTCAGCCTCATCTCAGTCCCTGGAAAGGTGATGAAATGGCTCATCCTGGAAGCCATCTCTAAGCAAGTGGAAGACAAGAAGGCAATCAGGAGTAGTCAGCATGGATTCACCAAAGGGAAATCAAGCTTAACCGGCCTGATTGCCTTGACCCATGAGCCTTTTGTGATGTTTTCTGTCCCCTGTCCAGCTTAGGAGGGGAATGATAGAGCAGTTTTGGTGGGCATCTGACATCCAGCCAGGGTCAGCCCACTATGCACAGCTAGGTATAATCACAAACCAAAAATATGCAACAGACTCCTACAGTACTACAGTAGATCTGAAGTATATGCTGATGAGATGGCAGCAAAAAGAACACTGGAACATAGTAATTTTAATTAAATGATTTTCAGGGAGCAGTGGTCACAAGGTAAAGGAAGAACTTACATAAATAATTCAAAGGGTCTCTGGCTCATGGACATTTGGCTTAGCAGTATCTTTAGTTATGAGGTAACATATTTCAAAAAATACTGTTTCCCTCATGTGTGAAGCATTTCCCATATTGACTATAATGTCATTAACCAATTCTTTTTATACTTGAGTGTAGTGTCCAGTCCAAGGTATGAAGGTGTGTATATATCATTCATTCTCTATGAATGAAGAAAAAGGTGGTCGACTACCTTGGCAGAATCACAGAGCAGTTGAGATTGGAAAGGATGTCTTGAGACCATCCAGGCCAATCCCCTGCTCAAAGTAGGATTCTCTCATCTACCATGCCAGTCATCTCATTGTAGTAGGCTATCAAGCTGGTCAAATGTTGTTTTCCCATGTGTAAATCCATGCTGACTACTCCCTTCCTATGAAGAGCAGTTGATCTGTGGTTGTCGCCAAATACCACTTTCTTCTGTAAATGATCAGAAAAGCTGGGCTTCATCCCTTTGCTGCCTTGGCAGGACTACATCTGTGAAGGTTTCCCATTGGCTTCAGAGAACTGGGGAGACAAGCAGCTAGATGGGTAAAATCTAAGAAACACCCTGAGAGGCTACACAGACTACCTCAGACACAGTTAAAGCTGTGAAGATTGCAGACAAGAATTAATAGCTTTGAGGAAAGTAATAGGTGAAGCAGGACTCCTGAAAGTGGGAGCATGGTATGGAAAGGCAATCAGATAAGGGAAACATTAACATTTAAGTGAGGTAGACAGCTGCCCTCACCCAGGAGCTACAAGAATTTAAATCAGGTTTATATGGGTCATTTTATATGTCCTCAGCACAAAGGTTTTAGTAATGTTTGACCCCCATTTGTTCATATGGAAAACTTCTGTATGTGATGTATAAAGTTTTCCAGAGAAAGCAGTTCCAATTTTAATGTGGGAGGTTTTTTTTCAGCTGCTTCTGAATCCTTATTTATTCTATCTAAAGTGCTCAAAATGGTTGCATATAACTAGAATCTTTATTTTACATACTGCATGTACATGCAATAGTTGCATGTACACACTTCACACCGTGTGACAGTTTCTATGCAGTGGTCTGCCCCAACCTCTTGCAACTTAACAACAACAACAGAAAGACTACTAAAGTTTCCTGAAATCGTATCTGCTTTCTTTCTTGTTCTCAGAGAATACAATGAAACATGACTCCAACATTTCCAGAGAGAAAGAAAACACAAAGTCTCAGTACCAAAGAACAGTACGGGTTACAACAACAAAATCTTGTCACAATGTCAAGGTAGCTTGTGCTCCTTCTGGGA
Organism: Acanthisitta chloris; assembly: GCF_000695815.1. Taxonomy (NCBI): domain Eukaryota; kingdom Metazoa; phylum Chordata; class Aves; order Passeriformes; family Acanthisittidae; genus Acanthisitta; species Acanthisitta chloris. Next base: position 29,245 of record NW_008668679.1, read on the forward strand.
AAATAAAAAAAAAAACAAAACAACCCAACAATAATGCCAACGGCTGAATTCTGTTCCTCTGAAGACAGCAAATAACACACATTCATATTCATGGATATGTGGAGAGAATATTTTGCACAAGCTTTCCCCATAGGTAAACTGCTTAACTAATGAAAACTATGTATGGCAATGGAGAAAGTGAAGCTGTGAATCCTTATTCTGTGAGACATTCTCACTCTTTCAGGCATTCGAAGCTAAATTCTCTTAAATAGCTGATCTTCTCTGTGTCAGTCCCATACACTGCATGATACGGGCATGAAGAAGCCATTGCAATGGAACTAGGGTTCACATCAACACCTCAAGTAGGGAATTCTGCATGAGTCCTCCCCATGGCATGTCTCTTGCAGACATGCCATGGAGAGGACAGGATACTTCACTCAATCAGTTTCCACCTTATAGTGAGTTTCTTGGGCCAGCATCAGTTGTTGCAGCCCATAGAGCTGCTGCAGTTGCATTAGCAAGAAGCCAGAGTGACTTTGTCCCTTATATTAAAGAATTCACACATTCTCATGGCTGCCTCTCTTAGAGCCGAGACATTACTGGCATCACTTCCTTTAATGATATAGAAATGCCTTCAATATAAAGGACAGAATGCAACAATTATTCAGAAAAAAATGAACTCTGCCTTTCAGTTATTTTGGTTTTTTTCCTTGGAACTTTTATTTGCTTTGTAAACAGCTCTGTCTCAGTAATCTGTAATTACTGCACATATACATGTTCCTGTAACCTCTGCTGCCCACACTGCATGTGTATGTACCAATGCATTTAGTTACTCAACTGTTCTGCCTGCTCTTTAGACCATGATTACTTAAAGCGGGTGAGTTAACCCCCAGCCCTTCAGTAATTCTGAGACCAAACAGGACATTAATGTGTGTTCTAGGAAAACATATTGCAGTGACCTCACCATCAGATATGTAGTACCATGCTTGAACATGCAGATAAAACCATTATTTCAAATAACAATTATATCATCTTTCCATCATTTTTATAACACTGCCAAAATTTTCTCTTCTAACTCAAAATCACAAATTAGTCTTCATGTTCTACCTCAAATGTTTGGGTTTTAGCAGCTTATATACACCAAGAGAGAGAAAGGATTTTAGAATTACAGGCTTACTATAGTGCAGCAAAAACTTACACTCTACAAATGTACTGAAGTCATGAAATATTCATCAATAAAACAAAAAAGAGTTAATATTTGAAGCAAGCTTAGACATTTACAATCAAAAGCCAGGATGACATAGATGATAAAGAAAATGTTACCTTCTGGGGTGAAGAAAAGAAGATACTGATACACATTACTGTGCTACTTCATGAACATCTGGCAGTCTGTCACTTAATAGACAACAACATCTTCTCTAAACAGAAGAGACTTGAATTCATCAGGGATTCCTGTAGTACAGTATGTGCTTAACTTAAGTACCTGCTTTCTGTGATTTCCATAGATTACCATATTCATGACACTGTGGAGTGAAAGCATTCTTCTCACTCTCTAACCAGAACATGCAAAAGAAATTAAAACATTGGCAGGCACTTTGTCTCCAGTTTGTTGGACACGTGAGGAAAGGACTTTCCACCCATTTATGCAGATGAAATTCTGTCAGCTAAGAAGCAGCATAAAGAAGATGTCAGCAGAATGGCTATTAACAAATATCTGGCAGGCAAGCAAATATAACTGAATTTAAATGTGTTTAGGAAACAGGGATCAGTATCAGTTGAGTTGCAGTGTTGGAAAAAACTTTGAGCGAATAAGATTTTGTACTTTTACTGGTACATAAGTAAAAATAAAAATCCAGTATTCACATTTTCATGTGCATTTATATACCACAGCATATTCATATCTATACATTCAGTTTATGTGTTTATTATATCAATGCTGTAAATTACCTGATCACATGAAAAAAGGCCATTGCTAGATACTCTTACCCACCTTCACCAAATTGGTTGGTAACTGTGCTATTGAGATCAATGCTATAATGATGTTTCTTTGGATTTAACCATCCTCTTCTGGGGGGACATTACTGAGGAGAATGACTCCAGCAGTGCCTAATGACTATTAAAAGGGAAAATTAAACATTTTCTTATAACTATGAGAAAGCATGGATATCCTTGCTGCTATGGGTACATTAGTGGTTACCAACTGACCTGTCAATCATAGGTGCTGCTGACCCAGCAAGGTGAGTCGAACTGTATTAAGCTGAATTTGCTAATTTCACTTGCACTGTATAAGCCTAGTCCTGTTTCTAGAACTGTGAGGCCCAATGAACCTGCATTTAAACTGCCTACATGACCCATTTGAATCTGTTCAAAAGCGCCTTGAGCAACTCGATGCTACCATGCAGCCTGGGGGCAGGAGGAAGTGACAAGCATGCTATCTACAGCTGCCATAGCTCTTCCACACTCCTATCCAGCATCTCCCTCATGGAAATACAGCTCTAGACTCCCTGCAGTATGTACTCATAGAAAGGCTATGTATGTACCATGGCCATATAAAACAGACACAGTCATCAGTAATGCCCATCAACTTCACATTCTCAGGGGAATGGGAGACTAGGCAGAAAGGGCAACCAGCAACCACCTCTTCCAGACTCTGGAAGAAATCAAGATTTTGAAAGCCCCTCTATGAGGCTCTGAGTACCTTCAGTAAAATAATGACTGCTTCCACTGTGTGCAAAGAAAGTGCATTTACACCATTGCTATATGTGTTTCAGCTACAAATTTGCCTATCAAGTACTTTTTGCTAGCAGTTAAATCTTGCACGAGAGGTAAGAGCATACACTTTGTCCATATGCTGGAATGTTTACAAATTCTTTGTTTTGCTTCGTTTTTTGTTTATCCTGCCTTTTTGTGTCGATGTATTTTTTTGCATGGAATCTTCAGATTTATTACCAACTTGCCTATACTGTAAACAGCATATAATTTCAATATATCTAGAAATAAACTCCACTTTCCCCTGGTAGATTGCGCATCACATAACTATACATATATTATTGTGCTAACAGATTACTTAAATGCAAACCCCTGCTAATAATTCCCAAGCAAGCCTCTTCCACTTCAGATTCAATGTAATCCATCTCTTATGGCAGATGAACTACAGTACTTATCCTCCTCCTGCACAGACTACAATGCTTTCCCTCGTTCATCTCTCACACACAGTAATCCTTCCATCTCTACTTCACACAATCCTAATTTAAATGTAAAGTATTCAGTGCAGACAAATGAGCTCTAGTCAACTCCTGCAGTTATGACCAAGGAGCCTACCATTGCCTTTTAGTCTTCAAATTCAGTAATACAATGATTTCCATCATCACTTCAATATTCTAAACTCACTAAATTTCATGCTAAGAGTCACCTTCCATTAAAGCAAGCACTTCCACCCCTAGATAGTCAAAATTCCCATTTGGCAAGAGGTAGTATGAGAAAATTCTAAATGCTCTTCTACAAACAGTTTGGGCATTCTGGTTTGATTAAGGCCTTCCAACAGTTTTTTAAAATGTGACAAAGCAACACACAACATACAACATTAAAAAAGGAAAGAAAAGGATTATAGGCAGATGGCAAAATTGGAATGGTCCACTAAAGGAAAGTGATTCAGAAGAATTTTTGCAATTTGAAGTTATCAGAACTTTTAAACAGATCCAAAAAGAAATAACTCTTTAAAACTAATATTATATCAAACTTATGAATAAAATATCAATAATACATTGCAAAAGGGATAGCTTCACTAAACTGATATAAATACTTCCTATAAATGCTTCCCATCAAGCAGTGAGAAGACATCAGTATGTACGTACCAAAGTAACAGACACTAAAAACCTAATGTAGAAAACCAGAAAAGTTCTCATTAGAATCCATGTCCCCCACAGTGCTTCTCGTGAATATTTATCTGTCTTTACAACTGCTAAAGTATAATATCTAAAGTATCATTATATTCTGAAGATGGCATTACAATGGTCATATATTCTAAAATGCTAATTTGATTAGATTTTCACTCAAGTCAATCAGAGGAAGAATTTGATTTTTAGAGATCTAACATGCAAATCATTAGAAATACAGATCTCAGGCATACATCACTGTACTTTTAAAAACTATCTTGTTTTAAATTACTATAATAGCTTTAAAATGAGTTCTGATCATCTTGTTACTGCAAGACTTCACTGATTTGTATGCACAGTTAGACTTGTGAATATATGCATTCAGCTTGCCCTCTGCTATTAAATATAACCACAATCACATATTGCTTGCACAGGCCATCCACTTTTTCATTGGTTATATGCTCCTTACAGATGAACAATGGAGACACATAAACCTTTCCTTTACATATCACTTTGCACTGTGTACTCATTTTGGGCTAGTTTGCAGGTCAAACAGACTGACATGGCACAACAAACCATATCATTGATACTTGCAAGGAAACTCCTGTCCTGATTCTACAAAGCTTTTAGGCATGGCTTAACATGCAAGTAGTTACACTGACTGAGGTTAAACCTCTGTGCAGCGACTGGGGCAACTGGCTGACCACGATCAACCCACTCCTCCTGGACATGCACACCTGGTTCCACCTGGCTTCATCACAGGAGTTACAGGTGTCCAATGAAAGTGTATAGTGCACACCTCTTCCATATTTTTTGAAAAAACTGTCCTGTCTTCAGCTGTTCTGCACTCAGATAGTTCCAGATAACATACCTCTTCATGCATGAGTGGATTACATGAGCTCTACAGAGCTTCGTTACTCAAAAACCTGCCTTCTTTAAAAATATCATCCTCATTTAAACTGCAAAAACAAAATGATTTTTTATTTCTTGGCATAATTCAACTTGTTATAGTTGTGCCAAATATTTATACTGATTCACTCAATCTACAGCTCAAAAAAATTATCTCTGGCCATTTCAACCATTAAGACAGAAAGGGAAACAAAATTTTCTACTTAGTGCAGCTTCTCTACATTAATGCTGTCTACAACAGCGCTGCTGCTCTAAAGGTCACAGATGACATAATTTATATTATTATAGATAATCCATGTCATCTGTCTGCCTGACTTTTTTTTTTTCTCCATATTTTATAGAGGTGCTGTGTATTCCAATGGATAAAACTCCTAGGAGATCTTCTGTCTGAGCAGCTTACAAAGGCAGGAGCAGCCACCACACAGGAGAGATTTGCTGCTTCTCTTCAGGATGGCTGGGGCCATTTCCTGCCTCCAGAGAATATGCAGTGAGTGGTCCTGCACAAGCAGTAAATTATATATCCAGTCTTTTTGTGTGCAGAGCACTCTGACAAGCCATGACACCACAGCAGAGCAAACTGCTTCCGACCAGGTGTGTACCTGGAGCAGGGAAGGCAAGGTAGCAAAATGCAGCCTATCTACAAGGATTTCATGGACAACCATGGCACAAAGCCAGCTCACAGCTGTCTAGTATTTAAGTAGCATTGGATTTTGCTGGAGATAGAGCAGGGTTGCCCTCTCACACCCCATGCCTGCCAGAAATGCTTGGTATGGAGCAGGAGTGATTGCTGACCAGGCAGGGGGAAGGAGAAGGGGCAAGGCTGTGATGGGGAGCAGCAGAGTGATGAACAATGGCACTCTTCTGGGCAGCAGCAGCACTTCAAATCCCCCACTTCTCTGGTGCCACCCCAGACTGCTGCCTGCTCTGACAGAAACTTGGCTGACGGATAGTCTTGTGCCCCTCAGCCACTGTTTCAGGCTGTCTGCATGCTTAGACAAATATTTTTCTGAGTTCAGCCCTCAGAAGTGAGAGTGCAACTCACTCCAGGCTTTAATCCTTCTTCCAGACAGATTATTTTCTTTAAATCACTATTTTGAAGCCGAGCTCTCTGAAGTTCCTAGTGTGTGTTTATGCAGGAATGTGCAAGCTCATCGTGGTGACATCCCTCAGTCACATTTAGCTGAGGTGGAATACTTAAACATGAATGTCGCTGTTCTGCATCCTTAACCTGGGAAACAGAATATAAAAAATTTAGTAATTACTACTAAAAAAAATTCCAACTCAACTTTCTTGGCATTTTGGGTTAGGAGGATTACCTTCAATACTGCCCAAAATGGAACTTGCAAGCAGCATAAGGCTTGGGTGGGCATTTTCTGGAGAGGGACTGCTGGTGACACAGCTGATGGAGTGGTGTGGAATTTAACAAGTCAGCTACAAGTTTGTCAATGGCATCAATTTGTCATCAGCTCTTCCCACTGACCAAGCCCTGGTGAAAAAAAGTGCCTCTGCATCCATAACTTTGCCTCCTGTTCATATGATGCAGACATTTGGGGTGAGACTAGAAAATACCCACTCCTGCTGCAGAGAAATTACAGGGTCTCTTCAATGTGGGTGACTGGCACTCAAATTCATGACTTAACATGAAGAAGAGTTTTGATCTTGGCAGAGTTCTGTCTTTCTTGGTGGTTGTTAGCCTGCTAATCCCTTGCCTTTATTGCCCTTTGATTTATTTTCTTTTTGTTATTCCTTTTGCCAGTGCCAGCCAAAATGCTGGCACTGGCAACATTGAGGTATGTGTCCTGACATCAGTACAGCACCAGGCTACTGTAAGGACTTTCTGCCAGACACATTTTTCCATTGGAAAATGTCTTCCTCTTTGCTTTATAAAAGATTGAAGTTTCAGTTCTTGACTCATTTTGCCATTCAACTTGCTGCAAGGCAATGGCAATGGTAGGAGTTATGAGAAGTGGACTAGAATTTTATTTCAGGTTATTTGTATGAATGAACAAGTCCAGACTCCACTGTATCCAAATGCAGTTTGGTAGTGAGACTTCCAGAGTGCTCCATCCTGACCACACCAGCAGTTGCTGCAAAATTACTATAAAGCCAGAGAAGTGTGACTAATATAGCAAAGGTCAGCTGCTGAGATTTGATGTTTGAGATTGTGTCCTTTGTTGTACTTTTTTTTCAAAGTCTGTTTTAGAGTGCAATGAGTTTTTGTCTCTTTCTGTTAGGTGTATGTTTCTCTGGGGTAATGAAACTACCTGCACAGCTTGATGCTCCCCAGTACACAGACATCCTTTTGGATGGAGGATTCTGTCCCAGAATAGCTCTGACAGGCACCTAATGGCATTTCTGCTCAGTGACCTGGGGACTGTAACTCGAGTACATATTGCACAGTTCCACTTACCTGTGAGGTTGCTGTACTCTAGGAGATGACAGGATTTCTCCCCGCTCATACAGTCAGCATGAAAGATCAATCGGCATAAGCTGACACTAAATTTTTGCCCTGTTCAAACACTCTTCTGAGATTCTCTTGTAGCCCCTGCCTCAAACTGAAAAATACCCAGCTTAAATAACACTTATGTTGAATCTCCTTATTTTCTCTATTACTATTATTTTGAGACTCTACATTCTCAATGTTCAGCTGTCCTGTTTTTTGTGCACAGCAGCCTGGATAAGAACTCAGGAGTGTACAACTCAATTCCTTTCCAGATGTTGAGCAATGCCCATTACTGCAGGTTGTAGATACTGATACTGGATAGTAGTCCTGGCTTTATAGAATACTTTCTAATAATTGATGGTCACTTTGTACTCAGATAGTTTCCTGCCCTTAAAACATAAGGATTGAAGTTTTCACTTGCACACATTACTCCAATATGTCCCAGCTGGGCTGCTCCTACACTCTGCTGGTGAAAGTAGAAGCCTTTTTGGAGGAGTTGTGTCCTATGTATGCCACACACAGACAATAGTGCCTCTCCTGCCCTGCCTTGTGCGACATAACAGCTTTGGCATTTACATGCTGCAGTGCTGCACTGTGGGATATTGTCCTTTACATATGAGAAGACTCCAGCGAATTACAGCAGTTGTATTCATCGCATGGTTTTGTTTAGTAATCACCTCAGGAGACTGTACAGATCTGAAAGCATGGAAAAGTAGTGTGAGATGGTTTATGAATGCCACTAATCTTCAAACTGACATTTTCAGGTGTGGGTCTATCCTGCATGGTTTTTACTTTTCAGGAGCTAGGTAATAGCCTTTAGGAGGTCAGCAATTATCCCAGTGCTCCAGGAGTCAAATGCAATTTCATCTCATTTTATTTCATTTTAGATTTATTGCCTTGGTCATTTCAAGCAGATAGATGAGAATGCAATCATGATCAGCTACAGCTTTTGCTGTTCTGTTTCTGCATCTATACAGCTATGGCAGTGATCCCAGTGAGCCCCATTAGTTCTTACTGATACTGTTCACATTCTTCTACCATGCTGATATTGTTGGCATTCTTCTACCTTAGGTTTGATCTCAAATTGCATTTTCTTCCACCTGTATCCACTCTAAGGGATGCTCAAAAGATATTGAGGTAGCTAAATTATGTAATTCTTACATATATATATATATATATATTTGCAAATATATAAATATTGCATCACAAACTGAAAATACTTCTACTTTTTTAAGATGGAAAGCATATTACCAACTGCAGGTCTGTAAAATGCCTTGTTAAATTGCTAAAAGACTATGCATGTGTACAGCTTCCTACCTTCTCTACAGCTGACTTGCTGCCTGTCTGACCTGTGGCCTTGGTAAACCTCAGCAATGAGGCTTATGCTCTCCTTACTTTCACTTGCCTTACTGCATTTTCTCTGAGTGCTGAAGACTTTCTATTAATCAAGTGCTCTCCCAGCTGCATCACTGTGTCCATTTCCAGCTCTCCTTTGCCTAGAAGACATCTCAGACCTTTAAAACACCATATAAACACTTTGCTTAGGGGGTATTACAGCTTACAACCTGTTTCAGCTAAGTTTTCTGACTTTTTGTATGTAACTTATGAATTGTTTGCCCCAGTTTAGTCACATGCTTCATTCATTCACTTGATTTACTTAAAAGCAGAGTATTTATGAGTTATCTATATTTCCTGCTAGTTTAATTTGTTCAACTTTTCTTGCTAGTTTACATTGTCCTGCTGGTATTTTGATTGTTCTATCATGTCATATTATGCTGTACATTTTTGTCAGCAGTTTTAGACTCCCAGAAAATGCCAACAAAGTCTCTGTTGTCTAGCATTTACTGATGCTTTAACTGTCCAGCTGGCATTCACACTCTTTTCTGCTTTAGTGCTGCTGCTCTTAGTTTAAAGTTCATGCTTCTGCAAATGGCACAAAAAGTTTGGTTTTGATCTCATGCAGTGCATCAAAGCCAGATATGCGCAAAGTTATATTTTCTGAGTCAGTTTGTTTTCCTGATGTGGTGAATTTTTTCTTTTTGCTACTCTAAGCAAGCTTTGGCAAAACAATCTTCTTGCCAATGCAAAAAAAAATCCCATATGTGAGACAATTACCAGTCGATTTTTCTTCTCTGCTTTGTGCTAATGCGTTTATGTTTGCACAAAATCTTTCCTTGTCTGTGCAAACATTTTCTTTTCTGGGTGGTTAAGGGCTTGTCTCTGCTCCACTGATGGCTGACTTTGGCTGCTCACTAATCGTGCACATGAGCCCTGTGTTGCTGTCATGCTGCTGCACAAGCTCACCAGGTGCCTCTGCATTAGGGTTTTAGCTCAGACCAGGAGTACACCTTTGACATGAACCTCCTGATTATCTCCACATACTGCACTTTTGTTCTCATGGCAGTGTAGTCTCAGAGAGCACAAACTGGATTTTATTTTGGATGAAATGAAACCTGAATGTGTGCTCCAAGAGTGCACCTAAAATGAGCTCCAGCTGCTAATGGCCCATGAGACCAGACTAGAGCTAGAACATGGTAAAAAACCCTGGAATGCAGATTGTGTGGACACCAGTCTGCAGCACCAACCATTTCATTCTGCAACTATTCTGATTTGGCCTGTTTGTCTGCATTACCTCTTAATGTAAACATAGCCTCTGGGGCCTCTCATTTGAACCACTGCAACTTTGTCCCACCTACAAACTGAATTCAGCCATCACAATGCTGTGAACTCATGGGTTAGCTGTTTCACAACATTGGAAAAGACAGTGAGTTATCATTTTTTCAGATCATCCATACTTGGACAATACATATATTCTGGCCATACCATAGAAAAATATGTGTATTAGTTACACATTTATATCATATTACATTACATTCTATTATATTTTAGATAGAAGATATTTCTGGAGATTTTCTAAAAATTCTCACTGGTTGTCTTGATTTTGGAACCTCAGGCTGTTAGAGCTCTTTTTCTGAGCCCAATTTTCACTAACATCTAATAGATCTCATTTCTATGTCCATCTGTCTGTCTTTCATGCCCACGCACATACTGCCATTACTTGTCTTTTATTTTTTCTTCAGAGTCTTTTGCAAGATGCTCTCTATATCCACAGTAGTAAATCAATGTCTGGGAATATTCCTGGGCACAGGGATGTTGTGATCTATCCCAACAAAGCGTTACAACATCTTCTTGCCTGCTTTTGGCCTGTGCTGACTATCAGTGTCCCAGGCAATTCCTGGATAGGCTTTGGAAGTCAGCATGCTCCAGGAGCCATTCCCAGCAGGCACCCTGCCTGCAGCCAACCTGCTTTGGAGACTAACAGCTTCTGATCATCGGCACAGGCTGCTCGGTGCCAGCTGGCCTAAGCACCTAGGAATATTCCCGGGCACATTTAATTTGAAAGTACAGACATATCTCTCCTTTCTGAAGTTAGGTGCCTATAGGAAGCTAGTCACTTCTGATGTCAGTGCCCAGACAGAAAGAAGTAAAACAGTGTAACATCCAACAAGTTTCAATAAACGCTGTTCTTTGTCATCAGGGACTTTCTGGAACTAGAGTTACAAAGCTTAATGCTAACCATAAAAAGTATGTTGCAGTATGGAGTTATTTATCACAGATATTACTGCAATTTTTAACATTTAAAAACATCTCTTTTGTCTTTCTTTCTTTTTCTTTTTTTTTCAAAATAGGAGAAGAACAAATACAGTTTTAGAAAAACAAGAAAATAAACAATGTTCCAGCCTGAGACAAAGAATGAGTTGTATCTTCAACCTAGTCTTAAAGCAAGCTCCTGCATCAAATGTGTCTCTAAATAAATGATTTCTCCATTCTATGGATACTTTACATCACACGGGGTTCCTTTCACACTCTTCAAAATGCTGTTGTAGTCTTAATTAGGAAGCAAAGCAATCTCAGGATGCTATAGAGTTTTCTTTTCGACGCTCTACTGGTATCAGTGATACTGATACTGGTACAGACAGATCATAAAGTCATGATATTTTGATTTAATGCTCCTTTCTAAGTGAAATAACAGCTTAACAAAGTTACTGTTGCTGATTGCTTCCATGGGAACCCTGCTTATTTAATATAACTTGCTATCAATTGTTTTTTTCCTTAGGAAAACTTTGATTCAAAGTCTTTAAACATTTCCCCAACAGAAATTAGTAGATTGAGGGGGTCCACTGGCTTATTTTCATAATAATGAAACTAATCTGAGATATATCAAATACTTGGCAGGTCCTAATGACACTACTGGGAGTATGGACCATATCTAAAGACCAGCCCAGGCACCTAGGTCCCCTCTTCTAGAGAATAAAAAATACCTTGAGAATTCTGGTTATAATGTCTTACTTTCTTCTGAAAATAATACAAACTGAATATTCACAGAATCAGTCTGGGGAACAGAACTGTGAACTAATTTTCATTTCCTTTCAGTATTTAATTAGGTTTCTTCAGCCTGCTTCTCAGTGTGTCTGTTTCTGTTACAGAAGACAAAAGAAACGAGATAAAATGGACACTTGTTTCACATTGTTGTCTTTCCTTGCAAAGGTTTTATACCACCTTCATCATTAAAACATCCCAGCAGTGTCTGCTAACTAATGAACTCCACCTATCTTGCATGGCTCACCTGCTCTTTCATCCTCATTCTTTCTGTATGGGACAGGCTGCTTGGTTTAGGTAAGATTTTAGAAATTTCCTTCCTGTAAGAACAAATGCAAGGAGTGACATAGATACACTTCTGCACAGAGAAGGTAAAGCTGGAAAAGAGCCTTTTACTGTCAGGGCGAAAGGCAAAGGTACTACCTGAGTCTTAGGTCCAGTGGGAGCTTGTTCCACAGTTGTGGACATGCCCCTAAGCCAACTCAGTCACCTCACACAGCAGTGTCATAAAAAGTGCATTGTTGAAAATGCAGCAAGCTCAAGGAGTGAACAGAGTCATGGAGCACAGTCTTCCCCTGGGGTTTAAGCTAGCATGTAAGGTACAAAGGATCATTGTAGCGATGGTTCTGAAGAAAAGAGTCAAGTACTGGTTTGCTGTTCTGTGCCAGGATGGTCCACCTTGGGCTTCCACACCACCATGACTCCTCATTGCCAGCACATGCAGGGAGCCAGGGAAGAAAAATAGAAAATAAAAGGTGGAAGCAATACAGGAGGTCAGTGCCTCACCTGAGATGGAAGACAGATCTTTCCCAAAAATGAACTGCTCTGTTGGAAAATGCTGGAAATACAGCCTAGAAAATGGAGGGAGGATGGCCTGGTGTGCTCGCAGGAACTTTGGTCCCTGAGCACACATGCTGAAGTGTTTTCTGCAAGCTGAATTTTTCCAGAAGATAATTAAAACTGCTACTACTTCATACTTTGTTTTACCTTCTAGTAGAAGGTAAATCACAGTAATAATAAATCCTTCTATATAAATGCAAAGCAGAACTAAGAATTGATGTCACAATTTTAATTTACCACTTTCATTGTTGTTAATTTATACGCAAACAGTGTGTCATAAGTTTCCCCTAGAAAATAGTCTAATTCCTTTCACGCATCCCCCATGAAAACCAGATACAGACACTCTGCATTTCATGCTGTATTTTTTTGTATGTCTTAAAAGCAGTCTTATTTTTTTAAGTTTGGGAAAAGAACATACTCCTGAAGCAAGACAAAGCAAAGCAGGTTTCAGCCTTTATTTGAAGTTCCTGAGTGCTGTGATAAGGGCTGAAGAATAATTTAAGATACCATCAGCTATAATAGATCACAGTAAAATTTCCAGTAGCATTTTAAAAAGTCTTACTGTTCTTATGCATATAAAGCCATCAGGGGTGCAAAGTTGAACAGTTTGGCTGAGCTCAGTTCACAACTAGAGCTTGGTTCCAGTGCAGATCACTAAGCTACACATTCTCTTTCAAAAATTCCTCCAGAACTTAAGCTCAGACAAACACCACAACATAAAATTTTCATCACTATCCTGCCTATTTTATAGCACAGGTCACACACAGTGGTCAGGACCAGGCCATGAGGGTTACTGAGCTTCACCACAGCAGGTTCATGGTTCGGGGCAGTTCATGCAAAGCATCCCCCAGGCCTGGACTTGGGGCAAGATGAGCAGAGAGTGGCAGGGGGGGGAT
>NW_008668679.1:42587-83784 GCF_000695815.1 Acanthisitta chloris
ACTAGAAAGTAACTGTAGGAGAGAAAACCCTGAAATATTTCAAACTTCTTTGCAAGTATTTCTAACAGACTGAGAGACCATGGAAAAAGTTCAAATGTCTTGTGCTCCAGCTGATTTTGGAGGGGAAAAATTCCCCAGAAATTGGAATGAAACCCTTAAGTTGCAGGAACTCCTGTCTGTGAGAATGTAGGTAAGCTACACTGCTCATCAAGTCAGCAGATTTTCCTAATTGTCCACCTTCACCAAAAGAGAGCAGCACTACTGAGAACAATTGTGTTGTTTTCTCTGCCAGGTTTTCAGAGAAAGGGGACACATTTCGGAGTGAAACTGATTTCAGATTAAACAAAATATCTGTAATTTGCTCATTACCATTATTGTACTATTGCTTTTGTTGTAAGGCTACTTCATTACATAACACTTCATTTTGTATGGGTAAACACTTTCATCTCTGATCGAGAAATATTTGCCTAAAATCAAGTAAAAGATTTTCAAAAGATAAAGATAAGAAATAATTTTTTTACTGATAGTAAAAACTAAGTAGTCGTCAGCAACAGACTGAAATTATTTAAGTATTTAAGCAAATGTTTACAAGTCCATTAAAATCAATTGTTACATTAAAATCAATCAGTACATTAAAATCAAAATTCTTAATTTTCTTAACTCTAAAAAAGAATTCTATCCCTTCATGACTGCAAAAGCCAAGGAGAACAATAAAACAATCCCAGCCTAAAATTTTAATTCAGTTGTTCAATAATTTCTATTTCTTCGCATTATTTTTACTTTATTATACTTTTATAATACCCTCAAATATATCTATAAAACTTTACAGCCCTTTTCCAACAGCATATGGGGTGTGTTCTGAAAAGAAGCATGTTTATGAGCTGCAAGACAGGAAGAAAATTAAATGCCCTTATGGGACTGAGGCAGGGAGGCTATGGTTATGAGCTCAGATTTTGATGTATCCACCCTACCTATGTAATTCTTAAGTGTCCAAGTTTTCACTGCAATTGCATTACAGAATTAACTTGTGATGGACTGATAACACTACAACTTAATGCTTGAAACTGAAAGCAAGCTACACTCTGACAAAGTTCCTTTCAGAGCAGCAAAGTATATCTTGGCTACTGTTTATGGTCAGGGACTTCACTCCTTGTGCTGGAGAATTCTAAGGGCAGTTCAGCTACTCAGGCCCTTTAAATTGAGACATCTCTCTCTGGATGAGCAGGGGATTGTATTTGGACAGTTAAGATAGATTCTTACAATAGACTATGTTAAGATTTCACTTCAAAATAAATGCTCAATTCTGCACTAAAAATTATATTTCCAATGAATGCTGAATAATGAACCAGTACTCACACAATCAAAACAGTGGTCATGAATTCACACAGGCATCCCCTCCCAAATTGCCATTTAGGAACTGGGCAACTAAAGACACAGTCTGGATAGAGAGGAATTTTTTTTTGTAAAATGGAGACAAGTGGACTTTCAAGCTTTTCAGGCTGCACGTTCATCACTCAAATGCTGTTATAAATACCTTCGCAAACTATTCACACTATGCAGACAAAAATAACTCAGTGATAAACAACAGAGAAATAAATTAAGTCCTATGGAAAAATGTAAACACTAAGTTTCTCCTCCATCTGCTTTATCCTGGTAATTAAGTCCAAACTCCAGCAGCAGGCACAGAAGCCCACCCACAGACCAGGGACTGAAGGTCAAAAACCAAGCTAAGATAAAATTGCTAACAAAATGCCTGCAGCCTATCAAATGGAGGATGATGACTTTGTTGTGAAGAGAGAGAGGGGAGTTCTGAACTGTGAGGCATTTATTAACCCTGCTCTGTACACCCCAAAATGGTTCTGAGAGTCCATGCTCCTCTGAGAGCTCTTTAGTAAATGCTGATTACAAAAGGCACACTCATGCTACAGTCACAGAAGGATTTCTTGTTACTCCCATTTTAACCAGTAGGTGTTGAGGTTTCAGAATATCAAATTATATGTGAGTTGTTTACAGCTTAGTGATACATTTTTTACTAAAAGAGAAAATGCAGATATGTTTGTGCTTATAGATCTTTGTGAGTTTACAATGAGCCTTCTGGTTTTCAATTTACAAATGGAAATTTTTGAAATGGACATTTCAAAATGTCAGGAGTGCTCAGCATTTGAAACAAGGTTCAGTAAAGGCAGGGAAAAAAATTGCTGGAGAGTCTGGATTAGACTTTAGGTTTGGAAGTGGAAAAGATGCCTTTTGGTATTGGTGGTGGTATTATTATTATCATCATCATAATCATGATTTATTTTTCATTAAATATTATGTAAAAATTAGCATCTAGGACAGAATGTTCCATGTTGTAATGATGGGTAGCATAAATGAATCAAATTATAAGTTTTAGAATTCAACTACTTTAAACTGAACTGCAAGGCCTTGCCTTGAAGGATCTAAAAACCCTCCTGCATTTCAGGGATACACAGCTATGTTTTCATGAATCCAGACATACTGTATAAAACAACAAGGTATTTTATAGCTTTTATGTATAAATAAATCATAAAATTGGAAGAAAGACAACATAGTAATGAAAAAAAGAATTAATTATTCCAAGCAGTCAAACAGGAAAGACATAAAATGATTAATGAAAGAACAGATATATGATATGACATATCCCAAGCAATATATGGGTTATACAGTGACTTACTTCCACTGGATATTTCCAAGTGCAGCAGTCCAAAACATAGCCATGGCATAAAATATAAAAGGAGGTATTTCATTAAAACTTATCTGCTGAGTTGAATGAAGGGCAAACAAGGTCTTACCTATGTGACGATTAGACCCACCTTCTTAATAACAGCTAGGGTAGGTGTTCTTAAACACCAACCATCAGAGCACCCAAGTGCAATCAGCCTGAATGAGATCCCGAGAAATCAATAAAATTCTTGCCAGGCCACTTCAAACTATTACAGAGCCCCAATGTGGAGCAGCAGATTACAGGCTGCCTGTAATTTTTCCCTGGAACAACCCAAACACAGTTTCTGGGCCTTAATGAATTCTGTTCAGCATGAATAGGTCAGCACAGTGCAGAAATCTCTTTTCTCAACTTCTACATGTAAAAATGGTTTGCCCAACAGCTCCATTCAGTTACTCAGGGCAGTTGCCTTGTGCCTGGGCAATGAAACAGGAAGATATTTTAAATCCATTTGTCCATAAAAACTCAGGAAGTATGCACTGACCACTGCAACACCCATGTGACTGGATAAAAACCATACAAGATTACAGAAATAACTTCAAGAGCTTTTTATAGCCATAAAAATATAATATGTGGGAAAGGTCATAACCATGTTCCTTAAGTCTGATCTTATTGTTTAAGCAAAAAGATATTTCAGTTGCATACTATGAGATACTGTTAGCTCAACTGGTTTATGCTGAATCACTATCTGAACACTTTAATAGCCTGCAGTGGCTCCTATTGCACAACTATTATCCTGGAAAGAGACATGGGCCAGGTTGTGCAGACAAGAAAAGTCTACAAGTCCAGCACACAGTTCTGCAAACCCAAAATTTATCCCAGCAGAACTTCCATTAGACTCTATGTATCAAAGTTTCAAAAGTCCTCCCTACCTTTAATCTCAACAACCCAGCATGAAACCTCCATAATTTCTACAAAAACACTTTTCTTCCAATCAGGATAATTTTTCTCCTTCTTTTCCTGAACAGGGTGTTTCTTTCTTTTTTTTTTTTTTTTCCCCAGTTCAAGTCATCAGTCTTGGCTGAGGTCTCACTCTACATCATAAAATCTCCCTCTCTCAACTGATTGCAAACTTTAGACCACTGAGTCCACCACCTCTTATGTTTATATGCATCATGTGGGCATGACATAAGGGCACTTAAGAATATGTTTGACTTGTCCCATAAACACAATGGGAACACACAAATACAAGTAGATTTTACTAATAATAGCTACCTGTAGATACAGAAGAGGCCTTTCTGATTGCACAGATGTTTCTAAGCGATCTGGATGTCTGTAGGATACAGTCTGCAACTCTGTAAGACTACAGCTCATGTAATATCAAGCATTTTACCAGTGCTTAGTGAATAAAAGAATGGTTAGAAGTACGCTTAGAAATACAGAGTATTGTTAATAAATGTCTTCTCTCACTAGAAGTAGATTCCAGAAAAAGAATTTTGTATCATCAGGTTCTCCAGACTAGTAATTATAGCTTACATTTTGAAAGCCACAACCTTGCTTTCACGGATGCAATTTGCATCAAAATCTGCACTTACAAAATCAGAGAGAAGAGTTTTGCACACATAAATTAGTTGCCGACCCACTTCCTAGTGCTTGAACTGTAGACAATTAGCTGTCAATCACTACTGACCAGGGATGTACTCAGTGAGGACACAGAGTAAGTCTCTGCAACTAATACCAATCCCACAAATACTGCAATGTCCTAAACACCCTCAAACTCTGTGAGTTTCACCTGACAAAGAAAATACTCTTCGACAGTAAAAGCTGCTACAGAACTGAAGGTTGGAGAAAGAAGGGGGAGAGGGAGAGGGAAAGGGAGAGAGAGACTGATTTGCTCTCAATGAATATGAAAAAGCTGATCTCTGCCATTGAGGAAAATTCTTGCACCAGCAAGTGCTGACTGATTGCGATGAGGAATGCTTTATCACCAAGATCCAGACACCCTTTCATATGGTGATTATTATTCCTGTCATGACCCTTTGGTCATCAAGCCACAGTGTCTTTTGTCACGAAACAACTATCCAATAAGGAATAATCTAAGAATAAGCCTGTAGCATAATATCTTCTGCTTGCTTATACACACAGCGGGAAGAGGAAAATCTTCTTCCTGTGAGTTATTACCTCCTCTAATCCACTTTGGAAAATAGCAGTATTTCCTTAATTTTGTGAAGCATGCAAACATATTTTTCACAAACTGTAGCTACCTGAATAGCTCAGACCAGAGCTGAAAGCAAATCTAAAAGCTCTCTGAGGTAGTAACAAACAGTCCAACATCACCATCAAATCCATGGCAGTACAGAAATTGTCAAATATTCCCGTTAAACTTGATAAGGGCATGCAAAGGCTGAATTGCATGCCAGCTTGCCTCTACATCTAATTTCATATTGTCTTCTATAAGGCTGAGGTCTGGCCTAATTCCTGATGCTATTCTTGGAGCAACAGCTCTGACAAACAGAGGTAACACATGTACAAAGCCCCAGCAAACAGCACATACCACAGACCATAGGGTCTGGTTTATTTCCTATACAATGAAACAATGCTAAATTCTTCAAATGGAGACATTTCATATTAACATAACCATTGTCCAATTAAATACTATTCAACTAGAAAATGCTTTAACCTTCCACACACTATTTCTCTGGCTTTTCCAATGCAGTTCCTTGAGAAAGGGGCTACCACTCTGCAGTCACAGACAGTGTACACTGCACTGAAAGCATCTGGGGGAGAAGGGCTGGGAACTCTGCTCTGGGAGCAGATGTGAAGTGCCATGTCTGGCCACACAGGCCATTTCTTTTTATGTTTTTTTTTTCTGTCCTTACTGCCTATGTAGATCACCTAACACAAGGGCTGTTTTGAATGGTTTTATCCAGCTAGCAAGCTAACCCTAAGTAACAAATACAACAATACATATACAACTGTACAGAATAAAAAATTAATGGTGTTAGAGAAAGATGATGCACAGAGACATTATGTGTGACACTGGGGAGGAAGTGGGGGTAAGTGCGCATGGTTAATATGAAAAGATGTCAAAAAAAATGAAGCATAATAATAGTGCAATTTATCCTTGCTAAACGTACTGCACTGTGCTATAATTAAATATGAAAACCTAAATTTATCTCTATGTTCGGCTGTCATTAACTTAACAGGGAGTGCACATGTTCTAATCTAATGGCTGATTTTTTTCTCCATGTGCAGCATATTAAAATGTATATTAGCCTCAAGGTGCATAAACACAAAATAATAGACCAAAGGTTTTGGCCTGTGGAGAAAAAAATCCATGCTCAAAGGCCGTCAAGTAGCTGGTGATGCAGGGGAGACACTCACTTAGCCTCATTAAGCCGAAGCTCTCTTTTGCTTGTCTTTTGTTCTGCATGACAGCAGCCTCTTTGTTGTATAATAATTCATTCCAAGTTCGTTCCAAGCTACTGAAACTGGTGAACTGTGGCCATTTTAATGAGCAGTATTGGTGGTATGCATAATCTGGAAGCCACGTGGACCAGGCAATCACAGAGCACTGCAGCCAGCAAAATGAGATACTGTCGAAATCACAAATTTGTCAAGTTGTTTTTGGACAGGGTATTATAATAAGCACTAAAATATGCATCTTATTACTCTGCATCTGCCAGTCAAAGATCACTGTAATGAATGCATGCTGCAGGGTATGACCAGGCCGTTTCCCTAAGTAAAACAAACTGCAGAGTACAAAAAAAGAATTATGTATTTTTGGCAGTGCCTGGATTTTTTTTAAAAATCCTTTTGCATCAGGAGTTGGATTTTCCTGGCTTGATGTCCATTGCCAGCAGTGAATGCACTAAAACTGCCACAGCCAAGGAGTTAACGTGAATACATGGTTTCTTAATAGCCACACTTACTGGCTGTGAATCTGAAACTTTAAACACAATGCTCAAAGCAAATTTAGCATACAGTACATATAAAACCCACAAAGATTAAACTACTTTAAATACACTTTAATAATCCCAGTTCCTTTTGTTTTATCCATTTCTACTGCAAATGGCTTCATCGTTAGGAAAGATACATTTTATGTAACAACCTGCACTCTCTGTGAGAAACAGCACTGTAGGTAATCACAACATAAACTTCCATAATAGAACAGTTAGAAAAAAAATAAAAATGTTAGAGCAGTCCTTTTTTTTCCTACAAATTGGTCAGGCTCATAATTGGATTCAGTTTGAAAGGCTGGGAGGTTCACCAACAGCTGCAAACCTGGCAAGTGTGACTTGTGCAGTGGGGTGCAGAGATCTGCTCTGCTGGCCTTCCCCAAAACACTACTGGTGGTGCTGGTTCAGACATATTTTGGCAGAGCCTTATTTTTGGTCAACCCAACAATCATTAGTTGCAACAGTCCCTGAGTGTGCTGATGCACAGTTCCTACAATATCCTAAACCAAGAGGTTTCTTGATCAATACTGGCTTACACTTACCAGGCTTTGTGTGGCTGATAGCTATATTTCAGGTGCAAGCCTTAGCTAATGGGAAAGAGGATCAAATGGCTGGATTGGGTTTGTGTGGCCACGTTTTGGTAGCTGAGGGGCTACAGGGGAGGCTTCTATGAGTAGCTGCTAGAAGGTTTCCCCATGTCTGACAGAGCCAATGCCTTCTGGCTTCAACAAACAACCTGTCATGAACTGACTGTAAAGGCCCATTCCCTGTCTCCCTGTGCTGCTGAGGAGGAGAAGGTGCAGCCCAAGAAGGGGAGGGGGTGGGGGAAAAGTGTTTTTAGTATTTGTTTTACTTTTCATTATCCTGTTCTGCTTATGATGGGTAATAAATTCAGTTACTATCCCCAGGTCAAGTCTGTTTTGACTGTGATGGTAATCGGTGAGTGATCTCTCCCTGTCCTGATCTTGACCCATGAGCCTTTCGTTATATTTTCTCTCCCCTGTTCAGTTGTGGAAGGGAGTGATAAAGTGGCTTTGGTGGATACCTGGCATCCAGCCTGAAACTAACTTCCCCCCCAGACTCTTCTTCAGAACTGGAAGTGGCAATATGGGAAAATGTGTTTCTTCATCAATGTTAAATTTTTTGTTGCAATCTCTATACCAATGTATGATGAAACAGTTTGTATCTATGGACAAGGCCACAAAATAATATTTGTTCTGTATTCTTTATGCAGTGCAGGAAACAAGGGAACAAGACAAATTTTATTTCCCAAAGAACAAGGAACACTTCCAAAAATGAAGGGTGAAAACCTCTGCTCAGTGAAGGCAGTCAGAGGTCTCAAAGAATCTGAAGGTGGCAAAAACTTTGTGCATGCATTGCAATAGTGTTCTTGCATGGCTGGGACTTCACATTTATTTATCTAATAGAAGAAATCTCGATGGTATAGCTAGGTTTTTTCTCTGCCATACAAAAGACTATTTAGATTTGACTACAACACAGTTAGAATTTAGCAAGTTTGTAGTGTTCAGAAGACTCAGCTTTTAGTACCCATAGATACTTGAAGGAAATTAGTATTTTAGTCTTAATGGGAATTCTGTTCCAATGGGAAGTGCATTCAGAGAACAAAATCAGCAGTCTGCTAAACTTAAGGTGATGAATTTTCATTGAAGTCCATACACTGTTCATGTACAGGATCATTCTTTCTTATCTGTCTGCTGAAGAAAGCCACTTCTATAAATGTGTTTTTATCAGATACAGTTTTAACATTATTAGTACAGCAAAACCTTAACAGTTGAGAATTATTCACTATGAAAACAGTTGTTTTGTAGCTTGAATATTTCTGGAATCAAGATGCTTAAATTATTAATATTTCTTATTTTCAATTTTTTATCATTTAGACCTGATCAAACAAAAACTCCTGGTGCTGAAAGCAAGGTATGAAACAGCAATATATATTTATCTCTTCCTATAAACTCACACCTACCCACTGAATACATTGCCATATTTTTAATGTTTAGCTAACTGGCATGTATAGAGGCCACTGCATTAAGTATGATTTTTATAGCTGACATTAGGTGGAAGTTCATATAGAGACACTGTACCACTTCTGTGATCACCAGCTGACACCAGTGAGTTTCTGGGACATAATCACTTCAGCTCTCTATATTAAGATCAGTGAGCAACTAATAAAAGAGTCCTGTAACAAACAGACAAGTGAGACACACAGGAGATCAAATTGCACCTCTGGGAAATACTGTGTCTCATCCAGATACCTGGTGAGAAAAGAGCTATCTTTATTGCTCCTGGTCATGCATCTTCCTGAGAAACTCAGGGACATTTTTAAAAATCATAATTCTGTTAATTTTGGATTGTAATGATACTGACTGTGTCCTTCCTCTCTTTTATGCAGCCACCCTAACAACTTTGGGTTGTAAGACTGTGCACTACATCTTAACTGTCTGCCCGACTGCATTATGCACTTGATCTCAGTCCTAAATTCCTTCAAAAGTTGTTCCTTGAGGGAGTCAGTGAGAAGCAGTGTGGTGTCATCATTACCTTGCCATTCTCTCATCTCAGCACTGAGATTTGCAAGCTGAGATTAAAGCTGAGACAAGCTGACAAGTTTTATTCCATGCATTTAATGGAAAGGTGATTCAGAGGTGATATTAATGACAGTCATCTGTGCTGAGGCTTCAAGTGTCAGGTCCTCCCACAGAAAAAAATCCCACCAAACCTAACTAAATAAGCCATCAGAAAAGCAATGAGGAAAGAAGCCCAGAAGACTGGCTTTGGCCACATTCGTGAGTCTGAGGCAGCATCTGAGCTAGGATTGTCTTTGGAGCAGTTATGGAAAAGGCTACAGTCACAGGAAAGAATGAGTAAAATTGGTGGAGCTATGGAAAACTCTATCACCCAGGGACTGGAAGACAACTGTGGCTAGCATTTCTAAGTGGGAATCTCATTGCTTTTACAAACAGTTTAGTACTACAGGTCACATCCTGGACAATGGCAAGTACTGACTCCAGCAGCAACTGCTGTGTTAGCAAAAGGGAAACAGCTAGTGCTACGGAAAAGACTATCAGAAAATATCTACCACTGGCTCAATTTAGGGTCTCTATACAAAAAAATAGATTCTGAAACTGTAAAAAACATAAAAACACCACTCAAATTTCCAAAATACTGTCCAGTGCTATGATGTTTCTTGTATGTCAAGGGCTATAAACTATCAGATATGTGTATTAGCCTGATCAATTCAGAAGGATGAATGGATACTAATCAATATGATTCTCTTTTTCAGCCAAAACTTGATATGTTTGCTATTTAACTGCTTGTTGTATTACACTGCTTAGCACAGAGCTTTCAGTATCCTTTCTGTTTAGGAAGGAAATTATTGTGATCAGTGTAACCACTGACTGTTCAGTTCGTCATTTATCTGGTGACTGCATGGCAAGACAGCTACAGTTTGATGTAAGGTGTACCATTTAGAAGAAAGTATTTATCTTTTAGTTTACTCTAGTCATCAAATACTACAATATTTCATAACAAAACTCCCCTGTGCCACTCTCCTGTAGCAACACTCTGCACTCAGCATCTATGTGATGCTGAAACCAGGACAGAAAAGGAATTATAGAAAGAAGAATCCACCGTTAAATAAAAATATGGACATTAACATTCAATACTGCACTGTGAATCAAGACAGATACCATTATGAACATACTTAGCTGGGAACAGAACCGGTCCTAACTCTGTAATATATTTAAAACTGGTAAAGGCTCAATGAATTTGTATACAATCAAAGAGCAAGTGGTTCTTGATGCAGGTGAAAATTATTCTTCCTCCACTCCTTATTATTAAAATGTCAAATGCCTGAACTTCCTAGCCCTGTGATTCTATTTGAAAGTAATAGTAATCTTGAAAGGAAAAGGAGGGTAATTCTTTTGTATTTTTACATTTACTATGCCAAACCCACAACATATCAAAATTAGCATCTTCAGTTTTGTTTTTTTTTGAATGCAAATGTTCATCAGTATTTGCTGTTTGGCTTTTCATGGGGTCTTACTGGAGAAACTGCATTTTATCTCACGGAAATACCAATGCAAACTTGGACACTCCTTATATGTTTTTAAAATTCTAATGCAGGATTTTTGCTGTCACATTTTACTTCATACATAACATGCAAATTCCTACACATTATTTTTATAGATGAGAACATATCAATAGGTTATCATCTCTGTTCCAAATACAGATTAAGGACATGCTTTTTAGTGAATTTATTTTAGAAAGAGAATCAGAAGCATGTGTTATGACTTGCTGCCAAGCAAGCTAGATATTTCTGTTTGAATCGAGATGAAACTACAGTACTTAACTAAATTTACTAGGCACAAGTACATGAAATCCAATATTGATACTAATTTATGAAAGTAAGAATACTGATTCCTACTATACTGCAAACTTCGTTTATGATAACATAATTAGTTACACTAATAACACTGCTTAGGCATAGTCTTGCTAATTATGATATTATAAATATTAATGATATCAAGTCTTTGTATTTGATTGCCCCTAGTAGGATCATTTATCACGATATTTCTTTTTACCCATGTTGTATTATTTTTCTTCCTTTTCCCCTGAATGTTCATTCCTGGACAAACAGCATTCCTGAGCTTATGCCTAAAATGTATCACTCGCTTATCAATGATTCAGCCTGTTTAACTTTATACGTTATTATTTAGTAGCAATGATACAGGGATATAATTCAGTGCTAATACAAATACACAATCAATTGCACTCTGTATGTCTTATTCCTTTTGAATGTCCAACAGAGCCAGCCAGACAAGATTACATAGTGCTTTGTTTTTATTCTTTTTCATGTGACCTGTTTCAAGTTAAGATTCCTTTGAATTATTAAATGCTTCCTTAAAGCATATTTTCACACAACCTTTTAAAAGTTAATTATTGATGTAGTGACAAGCAAAAAAGACTAAGAATTATAATTATTTTTCCTCATTGAAAAGGAGATGAGAAACATCTTTGACAATGGTTGTCTGTTTATCAAAATACAAAGGTAATACGAAGATAGAACACTGAATGCAGATTTAAAGAAGAATTACAACAAATCTCTGTAACATGAGTTGGAAACACTGTGTAGGTTTCTACAGGTGTTAAAGGAAAGAAGTTTAGATATAACCCTTTGAGCCTGGTTTAACTGCTTAACATAAGTAGATGAAAATGAAACTGCTTATATCTTGGTTTATTTTTAAGCAGCGTATTATCCAGAGCTTTAGGAATAGGATTGTCTTTCCTTCTTGAAGGTAATGTTATAATTTTCAGAACTCCACAGAGAACAACAACAATATAGGAGTCTCTAATCTCCTGCTAAATCCAATTCCAGTCATCAGCAACGATAAGCAGAGATTTGGAGGTGTTTGACACTCCAAATCCTATTCTTTTGTAATTCTTTACTTTTTACAACATTTTCAACAGTCGTGTATCAGATTTTTGGAAGGATAATCAATAGGCATGATGTATAACTGAAATCAGTCTTCAAAGCGATCCCCTCTAGTAACCAGAAACAAAAGCTTGGCCTCCCTGCTGTGCAGGTATTTTGCTTAGAGCAGTAGGCAGTGAGGCATCAGTAGGAAGCCAGTTACACCTCCCTGCTTCTCAGCATGGATCAGCAGGTGCCCTGGTGGAGGGCTGAGCAGCATTGGGGCAGCTGCAACCCATTGCATCTGACAAAAATCTCCAAAAATGCTTATGTAGCAGGGAACTACTGGAGCAGAGAGGAAAGACAGTCCAGAGGTTAGGATTTCAGAGACCATAGTTTACATTCCTATTTTATCACAGACTTCCTAGGTTTAAATGATCTTGAAGAATATATTAAATAGGTGTCACTGACCTGGAACTTGCCTGCCTTGTAGAGGGTTTGGGCATCAGCACACATGAAAGACCATGAGATGCTCCAGCACAGTGACTGAAGGGCCACTCCTACCTGATCCAGTGTTCCAGCTAACAGCTGATTTGTGACAACCTGTCTCAGCTAGTCAGATCCACTGCAAGGGGGTTTGCATATCTCCCGCACTCTGGCTTGAACACCCCGGAACTTCTGGCACAATATTAGTATGAATCTGAATTGAGCTGAGTTTCATTAAAACAAGCAGTTCCAGAACTTGTTCTAGTGCATTTGTAATTTTACATCTTACACTTTTTTAAAAGACATGATGTTATGAATCAAGTGGAGAGATCATATTTATAGTAAAAAATATTATCCCATATTAAGTCATTTCAAGTTTGTCTTCTTAAGCTGCCTTCAGATATTTGCTAAGACTCAGAAGGAAAAAGATTTGGTGACTAATTGTGACAGTAACAGTGATTAATCAAGGTTAAGTGCAGAAACTGCATACAATGAGTATGGAGTTACTTTCAAAGCCAAGACATAGTGTCATTAAACAGGTATGGCAATGAAACAACATACCTTTCCTATCAGATCAGCAATTTTAGGTACTGGTTTTCCTTTCTGGTGGCACATAGTTGCAGGACTCTGTCCATTCCAGTCTTCAAGTTCCTCAATGCTTTTCAGGTAAAGAAGAGCTCGCAGTCCAGTGCAGTAGTCATCAATAACAGTGAAATCTTGATTTTGAATTGCACTGCAAACCTACAAAATGTTAGTCAGTTATCAGCAACATCCTGGCAGAGGAGCATATGGAATTAGCAAATTCTTTGGATTTACTGATTATCAGATGAGCCTTTCTGCAACTCCACCAGGAAAAAATTACAGGAATTCAGGATATTAGTCATCTGCTTAATCCTAAATCATGATGCCATCATTGCAGTTTAGGAAAAGAAGGGCTCAATAACACTAGTTATGCCCAAGTTTTTCCTAGCAGAAGGCTGTTCAAGCCTGCAAGCCCAGCCCCAAGTGTGCCTTCCGGGGTGCTGCTGCTGGGTTTGACAAGCACACCAGCAAAAAACCCACCAGCTCTGCTTAGACCTTTGCCTGCAGACACACAGAGGTACTTCCCACCCTGCTCTGTTCAGGTAACAGAGACAGAACCAGTTAGGCACCAGTCAAGCAGATCACAGAACCACAGACTCACTGAGACTGGAAGGCATCCCTCGAGATTGTCTTGTCCAACCTCCCAGCTCAGAGAAGGGTCAGCTAAAGGAGGCTATCCAAGACTGTATCCAGTCAGGATTTGAATATGGTCAAAGGCAGAGACTACACCTCTCTGGGGAACCTGGTCTGGTGCTCAGTCTCCCTTGCAGCTTTTTCTTATATTTAAATGGAATTTCCTGTGCTCCAGTTCGTATCCATTGCCTCTTGTCCTGAGATGAATCTGGATCCAATGGAAGTGCCTCAGCAAATAGTACCCATTAAGCTGACCTGTTATTACATATGAACATTTCAAGGCACAGAACAGAGTAGTCTCCTTGTCTAATCACCATTTGCCATTCAGTGCTACTGGGAAGTCAGGCTCACTTTATTTTAGATACTTTAAAAACACAGATAGCAATATAGCTTTATAAACATATAAAGTAGTGATCCCTGACCTGCAGAGCTTAACATGTAAACACAAAACTACTGACAGCAGAGAACAGTCTGACCATTTACAAAGATTCTTCTGGACCGTTTTGTGGATATCAACTTAAACCCACAGAGATCCCCAACCAAACTGACAACTGAATAAAACATCCCTGACTCTTCTCTGAACACCTTCTCATTAGCTAAACTCTAATCAGCCATCAGCGATGAGGTGCAGAGTTGGTTGAGTACCACTAATTGTCAGTCTCTGGAAATGCTCTGAAATTCCAGATGTGTCAGTGTTTTCAGCCTCTGATTCAGCTTTTATTCTAAAAGCTGAAAAGAGTGCTCCTGATAAAACCCTGACTTCCATGGACACATAGTGAACACAACAATGAAATAGCCACCTATTTCAGAACATGAATGTGTGCACATGCACAAACACAACCACACTTCCTGGATATGGAAATACACCTTAGATCATAATTGACATCAACACCTAAAAAATACAGGAAATATATAGTTGTTTTTCACATTTCAGAAATGATAACAATTAACAATCCTGAAAATAGGTACATATCACATTGGAAAATAGCATACACTACAGCTGTACAAGAAAAAAATTAAGGCAAACTACAAAATAAGCACAATAACATTTCCTATGCAGTGCATTTACATTACACAAAATACGCTTCTCTGGAGAAACAGTGTGGGCATTAATTAGGTCTGTTACACCTTCCACAGGCTTCAAGACTTTATTTTTTTTCCCCAGAGCAATTATAGAGAGCATCATAATAATTTCCTGTACAGGTTATTTAAATGCAAAACTCAACTGATGCTTATTTAAACCTTTTTCTTCACCAAGGAATTCTCTATTTTTTTAGTGTATGGGTAACACTTTTATTAGCTATTCTTAAAAATACTAAAACTATAAAAAAATACACTTAAAAGCCATGTCATGTCACTTGAAACAAGTTCAGACATTGTTGTCAAAATCCTGAAATATTTTGACAGGATGTATACACATGAGATACACTGGAGGATACCTGTAATAACCTTATAAATAAAGAGGCTTTTACTGTTTTCCATCTTGTGGTACAGTGTTATGAACTGCAATAATATAAAAATGTGCAGAAGATAACATTACACTAAGAGCTAACATTTGATCCCTGTGAGTCTATGTGCAGTGCACTGTTTGCCTTCCCTGAAAAGCCAAGTAGGTTCCAGAACTGAAGGCAAAATGCATTTTTTAAGGAAAAATGTAAATCTCTGCACTAAAGAAGAATGTTATTTGAATGGAAAGGCTTAGAAACAGAACAAACAAGTGTTTTCAAATGATTCTCCTCTTCTGTAGAAGCCTTATGACTATGGTACCCAATGGAGCGGATAATTAACCAAAGACATGCCTTTCACTGATTTCACTGTGATAAAAGCAAGTGCTTATGTTTATAGGCCTTCCTAGAACAAGAGAGATTCAAACATTAACAGATACAAACCCAACAGAAATAGTTTTGCCATGTTTTTGGCAAATTCCAAACTTCTGAGCTTTGGAATTTCTTATGTTGTATGCATCAGATGGTGAGATTTGTATTTTAGGCTTACAGTATCTTCCACAAATCAATGTAGAAGCCTTTGCAGCATTTTAAAAGGTGGTGAACAAAGTCAAGATAAAAGGTCACCCTGACCCATCAGCCATGACAATTTCTACACCACAGAGAGAGGTTTTTAGCATCATACCCGGCTGCCTCTGAATCACCAGTTTAAATGACACTGTGCCCTCTTTTCAGCACAAGAGAAGTGGCAGGGCAACAGACCAGGTGAGGCTCAAACTCACGCAACCGGAAAAATCGCGGAAGAACTGAACCGACCCATCTCCACACATCATTAATGCCCCCAATTCACTCCTGCTGCTTGCACTGGGAACAGCCACACTTCCCCTCCCTTGCCAAGCTAAATGCTGAGCCCTCCCTTCTGCCAGGATAGTACTTTACAGGTTTGAAGAGCAGGCCAGCTATGGCTGTATTTAAAATGGAACTACCTTTTGGTTGCTACCACCTCTCATTTAAAGTCTTATTAAACTGCCTCAACAGGAGATAAAAGTGAGAGGTGCTGTGTAACAGCTGTTGCCTGTGCCTTGCACACAATGGCACAGCAGCATGAAACTGGACTACAACCAGCCCTGCCCGCTCAGCCCCTCTCCTTGGCATCATGCTTCTACCAACTAAACACAGCAAAATGTGCTTCCCTTTAGACCCTGAAGCAAAAACCTGAACAAATCTGTAAAACTGTAACTTCACAACTGAGAACACACACCTGGTCGTGTTGTGCCAGACCAGCAGCCTGTATCCTGTGGCCAACAGAAGCTGCTTATGGATGAGTGTATGAAACAGTGTGGGTCTGGATCACTTGCTCTCATGGTTTATCAGCTCAGGTTCTGGCAAGCAGTAGTGCTGGGATTTCACATAGCAGAGATGGCACCTGTTTAATATCCCTTAATCCTAAATAATCCAAGTGGATCTGTTTAATGAGTAAATTAACATTCAGCTGTTCACTGCCCCAGCCTTTCACCTGCAATATTTAGGTAGAAAGACTCTTTCTTCTTTGGAAGATGATAGACAGGCCCTGTGAGCATCCTACAGGACAGAGTGAGGTCCAGATCAAGCTGAAGCTGTCAGCTGTCCTCCTGACAAGTGCTGTCCTACTGTCTTGCTTGTGTTGGTCTCTAGCTTTGGACTAGAACTTGGGCTAGAAGAGAAACGTGCTAACATTTTTACTGTTTAGAAAGGTAAGATATATTATTCATAGTGCACTAATATGCAGGGAGATAATTTTGCACAAGCTTGGTTTTACTGCATTGCCTGGCTGTGCCCTGGCAGTAGTACTGCTACAATTTAATTTTTAACATTGCATCTCCTTCCCTTTCCCCCAGACCCAGGCTCCAATGATTGCCCCTTAGGTCCCAAAAGAGACAAGCAGGCCAACATACTATGTATGATCAAATATATTGCACTCTTAGTATTCTGAAACCTAAAATGGTTCAGTATAAGTTACGACTATAGGTTACAATTCTAATCTAAACAGACATGTCTGAGATACTAAAAGACACAATGCTTGCTTTGCTGCTGGTAAATCAAACATACAGCAAATTATCTCATTGGGGAATGGGGATGTGAAATGAATCACAGGCTAAGGCTTTAAGTAAAACTGTTCTGCAAATTGTAATGATGGGAGAGGCATGCAAAGGTCCCTGCTGATGTCTTGCATAAGAAATGACCTGTCTGCTCTATTACTAAATAAACATACAAATGCAAGTCTAACTTTGTCACAGAATCTAGAGACATTACAAGTCTTACTTGAGGAACTGGAAGAAATTGTCAAGAGATTATGACAGTGTAAAAAAAAATAAATTACAGGTTACATGATTGTTATTAACAATTCACATGAATCTGAAACTTTTAATTTATGCATTTTGAATAAAAAGTTCATTATTGGTGACAAGTACTACTACCACATCAGTCATAAAACACTGTAGATGCCTTTGCTTCCAGCAGAATCATTACACAACAAAGAGATGCCAATTTCTGAAATGTTTACTGAGGCAAATCTCCTGCACTATTTACTGGGAGCTCTGCCTGTGTAAGACCTTTCAGTTTTGTCCACAGTGTATGTTTCTAAAAGCCATGGGAAAAATACCCAGACACTGCATTTTATTTCTGTTTCACTCTCTACAAAAACAGATATAGTTCCTACCCAAACTTTAGCATATCCTGGGGGACTGTGTAGAAGACCTGTGCCATCTAAGCAGAACCTGGACAAAGTGGCTGAGGCATTTCCAGCCAGATCACAGTAAAGCAATTCCTATTCAGTGTTGTCCTTGCATTTTCCCATTTGGAGATGTTGCAGAGGAGAATTTTTTTTTTCTGTAACACTAGAAGAGGAAACAATCAAGTCCTCTTCAGCAATTAGTCTGTCCACTCTCCCTTATCCCATGGCCTTCAGTTTTAACTCAAACTCATTATTATATGGTGAAATCCCAGCTGGACAGGTGATGGTGGGGAAGATGGTACCAAAAATGGATCCCTGTCCCCACTTACATTCCTTCTATTCCATCAATAGCTGGGATTTCAGCAGAGCTGGCAGAGGAGATGTAGATCTAGACATGTTTGTGTCAGTTCTTCCTTACACTACTTTCACCTAACAAGAGGTAGTGTGTATAATCTCATATACTGCTAGTTCACTGCAAAAGGCTGGAGCAGGTCAGAGAATCTAGCCTATTCAATAACGTTGCTTTGCAAGAAGAGTAAGTATTCTTGGTGTGACAAGATCTGTGAGAACAAGAATCCTGTAATGTCTGGCAGTAGTCATGCTCCAACCTGAAATTGTCTCAAAGCCCTGTTAGAGCCCTTTATAAACAAGGAATTTGTTCTGGGAGACAATAGCTTGGAAAAAATTTTAATTTTTACACTCCTCTGAAATACATGATTCTCTCTTCAGAATACGGGTGTAAAATAATTGTTGCTTTTATGAAAGCAGAAGCAACAGTAAGGAGGCAGATGGGTGGCAGTGATACACGGTCTAGAAGTAAGAAGATTGATGGGTATATATTTGTATATACAAACGCAAATCACAAAGCTTGACTGTTCTACCATATTAGTTTCCATTTGTTGTAGCTGTATAACATCAAAGCAGTGATGTCTCCGTATATTGCATTTAGTGGTAATGTAACGGACTACCGAAAAAAAAATCAAAGTGAGAGTTTCTAAGTAGTTTCCTGGCAATTGAGACAGCAGGCTCTTTCATCTGTGCTGTAACTGTGGCAGTGCATTGATTTAAACTCCTTCTGAGATCTCAAATGCTTTTATATTCTTAGGTCTCACTGGCTGCTTTCTTTTTGCCTTTTTTTCCCCTTCAAATGATAAAATTCTAGCATTTACCAGAATGCCATCTTGCTTCCCCAGAAGATGGAGACTTATTTCAGCTTTAGTTCTAAACTGCATAGGATCTGTAAATAAAATAGCTCTCAAAATGTCATCCGATTAGGAAATTGGCCTTTGACTTCAGAGTTTCTAATATTCTTACCATAGCAAGTGGATAAACAACTATCATTCCTCTGATATACCTCTAAAAGGTTTTACAATGAATTAACAGTTTTGCTTTTCCATTAATTTGGTTGACTCCCTTTCACGTATTTTTACTGCTATGCCCAAATGGTAAGCAAAAGGTTTACAGTATTTATATTATATTTTTAAATTTAGCATTATTTATTATCTTTTTAAAGAAGCTTTCTTTTTCTATTAAAATTTCTTCCTGATAAGTACTGAAGATGTAAATTCGCCTTCCTGTTGGAGAAACATTTATGAATGCCTGTTATCCAACGTAGAGTTGAAGCTACTGCTTGCTTGATTAGTGTCTATTGATTAAGATTCTGGTGAAAAGGGACTGAAGCTGTAAATGAATGCAAGATGCTTCAGGAAGGATTCTATTGGTGCCCACCTGGGTATCCATATGAATCGCCAACCTTAAGAAGATTAATTTTATTGTAGTGGGCAAGAGCATTATGATAATCTGGCTGAGGCATATATGCAATTTAAAATTTATTTTCAAAAGCAACTAGCAGAAATTGATCAAAGGAAGATCTTTCTGGGCCCTGCAATCTATATGCTGCATAGCTCTTGCCTATGGAAATGAAAATTTATGTTTTCTAACCCCTGTACAATAATTTCAATGTGCCCAGATCTCCAAAGTAAAAAGCAGTAGACACTGCATTGGTTGTCTGACACAGTACTCATAATAATGTTCAAGAGCTGCAATGTAAGAGCACGCAGACGAATAAAATCTCCTCTGAGAGGGGTTTCTGTACTTACAATCTTCAGGATACCAATGTCTATGGAAAGGCTGCCTGTATAATGATGGTTCCTCCTTCTCATGTCTCGTTGAACACTGACTTACCAGTACATTAAATGTGTAGCCTAAATTATCCTTTTTATCAGCAATTATTACTTCTGCTAGAGGGTAGTAGCATTAAGAACATTAGGGGAAGTGCACTATAAGACAATGTGGTGCACTCTCTGGAAAAAACCCTGAGATTCTTTGTTTCAAAGAGCAAATTTGTAAGTAAGAAAAAGCTTCCAAAATATTGATATAGTACAGATGGAATGATTTGATTCATTCACATTAGCTGCTTAAATGACTCTAGAGATATAGGTTAGCAGATGGGATGTTACTTAACAAGGCTTCAGATACTGGATCAAGATGCAAAACTGAATTGGATGATAGCTGATAGTCTTTTACAAACATTAGAATTGAGCTAATATACATGAACTAATGAACTACTATTTGTTCCAGAGTCTGGTATAGCTTTCAGAAAGCAGTTTCAAGGACTCAAATACTACATCTATGTATTGTCTGAATTATGGGGAAAAAAACCCCACCTAATCTTTTTTACTGAGTCCTAGACTTGAAGTCCTACTGAGCTGAAGGCTTGCTAGAGACACTTTGAGGGGCAACACAAGAAGATTTAAAGACGCTAACAGCTCCAGGCTCTGCAAAGTAGGCAACCATTCACATAGAGTTTAAGAAATCTAGATATATATAAAAAAAAGACTGGATGGTCTGATGCCATGTGGGTGTCAGTGATGAAGTATTTCAAATATTGTGTTATACCTCAAGAGAGTTCATCAGACAAGATTGAGATAAAGTGTCATTCTAATTGCAAGTATAGGCTAATGTCAGTAAATAATGGAGTTAAACGAGTTAAATGAGTTAAAATGAGACGGTGGTCTCCAGCCTATGCAAGGCAAGCTTGTGGGATAACAGCTTTATCTCCTGTGACAGCTTGGATCCTCTCTACAACAGGACAACATAATGCTGATGTGGTGTTGAGCAGAGCTGACCTGGCATTTAGGGAGCATTGAGACCACAGGGAAGGGAATATGGATGCAGTAGCTGGGCAGCAAGAAGAGCCCCACATCATGTGCTGAAGGCACAGCAGTCTCTGGAGACAAGCTATATTGAGAAGCTTCCCTAGCACCAAGGTGACAGTTACTCCTCCTGGCACAGAGACCCCAAAGTACCTGATTTTGGGGGGTGTAAGACAGACCTAGTTCATATATTACACTCCAGCAACCCTGGGCAGTTGTGAGCAGCCAATGATGAAGGAGGAGAAAAAGTCAAGAATCCATTAGCCACTTATCAGACAAGGGCATGGCAGGAGATAAGAGCATTATAAGGGATCCTTTAGGAATGTTATCCGATGCATTAATTCCTAGCCTACTCAAATCTGTGTTTCCTCCCCTTAAGTTCTCCGCTGCCAATTAATGTATCTTTGATCTAAATAGCTAAACTGGGTGTTTGGGAGTGGGAAACTGGTACTTATCAAGGGACACTGAATGATGCAATTTTGTAGCCTGTCTTTGAGGGGGAAAATACAGAATAAATCAATAATTTTCAGAAGGCTCCCTGAGGTAATTGTGGGTTTTTTCCCCTGTCAACCACCCCTAGAGGAATGGTTATATTTCCTTATCTCACTAAAGCATTCTGTCAGTTCTTGGAACTACAAAGTGGACCTTTATGCAGTAGGTGGGCACACACACCGATAAAAGTGCTGATCGTGATCATCTTTCCTAAGAAAACAAATATGATTCCACATGCCTTAAGCATTGAGGAGTGTGGGAAACAGCTTCATAATCAGCCATCTGTAGCAAGTGGTATCACTGTACCACAGATCTACAAAATGAAAGATAGGTTTGAAAGCAGATGAACTAAATCCCCTGTGTAAAAAGTCCAATCACATATAGAGGCTCTACAACTATCTTTAAATATATGCTGAATATCACTTCATATTTCACTTATTAACACCAAAAAGGTCTCGCCTCTCTCTTATAAGTACTGTTGTGGAAAGTGAAATCCTTCAGCTCTCCCAGTGGTTCTGCAGCTGCTGGTACAGCATCACCAGCTGTGTCAGGTAGACGTAGATTTACTTGATGCATTTCTGTGAGCCATATCCTCCTGCTCCAAAGAAGTTTCTAAAGCAGATACAAGTTAAGTCACTCAGATCTGGTCATTTGATGATAAAAATCATCAGGTAACATTACACAGAAGTTAGGAGTGTTTTTAAGATTTTGTTTTCTGAGAACTAACCAACAGGAACACCATCATCTCTGGAATGAAGTTGGTCTGTTATCCCTATTTTGCAAAGGTACATTTGTCAGAAGTGAGTGTGGTTCTAGGAAAGCATACTTTTCAGAAAAGAATGGTGTTCTGAAAAATGTATGGAAAAGAGTTGCAGAATTGCCAATATGTGCTGTTTGACAACATGGAATGCAACTGCTCCATTTAACTTGAAAACGTCTGTTTTGCATTCAAAGGTAATTGGAATAAAAAGGTCAAAGCTAAAATATGTTGCAAAAAGATTGAAACAAAGATTTGATTCACCCAAATAATAGGGATTTTTTCCTTTAAACATGTTAATTCCACACGTTTTTAGAATTTTTATTATCAGTTTAAACTAGAAAACTCTTCCATGCTTAAACTGCCCTGTGACATAATAACTATTTCCTGATCACTGGCAATAGTCAGGTTCATTAATGCATAACAGATCCGGGATAGACCTCCAGCATTCATCCCAGGAAACTCTGAATCAGGCACAGCAGGAACTTGAACCCAGATCTATTTTGATTAAATGAAATTTGTCAGTGAAAAACAGTTTCCTCAAAGAAATTTTCCACAAACTCTAATGAGAACCATATACTGAGGGACATCCTCCTGTGACCAGAATTTCGAAAGCTGCAGACCTCTCAAAATCAAACAGAAAAGCAATTTTTCCATTTTGGAACCTCAATTCAGTCCTGCAATGATTAACCCCTCATCCTTGTGACTCTCTCCCTCTAGTACTCTCACATTTTATTTCAGCTAAAATTACTTTCATCCTTTATCAGCTTGCCTGTACGAATTTGTGCAGCAGCTGCTATGTCCATTGAAGAGTGAGATTCATGTGAATAAAATAGTTCTGACCCTCCGAGTCCTTCATGTCTAAGATAAAAACCCACTTCCACATTTCCTTAGGGATTGTTTTACCTATCTCTAGCCAAATAATAAATATCAGCAAGAAAAGCAGCAACATAACTCAGATATTGAAGGAAGTTAAACCCTTTCTTAAACATATTGCCAGCTTCCAAAATGCCAGCTTCAGAAAAATGCTTTCTCTGTTTGTTTCTTCCATTCAAATTGCATGGATAAAAGGACCTCTTGCCAGACAGATCAAGCTGTGTCTGGGGGCTTGTGTTGTAGCAGGAAAAAAACTTCAAAAAGGCATCAGGGCTCATATTCCCAGATTGCTCCCTCCTTTCTGGACAAAAAAAAAAATCATTTTTCTACCACTGGGAAAACAGACAGATCAGTACCAAACTGCAGCTAGCCCAGCAGTGCATTCCTGTGCCAGTGTGGGCTCCAGGACCATGTCTTACCTAAGCACAGCCTCCTCTACTGCTTGCTTTCCTTTTTTTCCTTTCACTGCCAGGTACAGACTCTGACTGAAAGATCAATGGAGCTGCTATGATACAAAAAGAAAAATTTCTTACACATGTATTATCTTTGTATGACCGATAATGTTTCCAAGAAAAACTTCTCTGATGGCAGAGCATTGCAATCCTGAATGTTTTATGTTTTCCCTTTGTTGGAAAACAAGTCCCCTGCAGTTAAAACATATAGAATATATATTTAAAACAAAAAAACCACAGGAAATTCCCTAAGTAATTATTGGAGATGGCAGAAAGGAAAAAAGAAACAGCATTTTCCACTGTGCTTATCTTTCCTTCTATTTACATTTTCAATATCCAACAAGGAGCTGGGTACACGTTCAGATTCAATTTCCAGTCACCTCCACACTGGTACACAAGGGGAACTCTGCCTGTGACAGAGCTAACTTCATGCCTGAAAGCTACCTGAGCTGAGTGAAACAACTCACCCACAATTTCATCAACTATTAACAGAGCCTATTGTGAAGAGTCATCTCCATGTTGCATTTACTTTGTAAACTTTAAACAAAATTCATTCCATGTCAATTCACACCATGTTCTTTTATCTACATGAGGACAGCTCTGTGTGTGTCTGTAAGACAGTGGCAGCATGAATCCACATCGGTAGTGCAAATCCACATTAAAAATAGGTACAGCAGTACTGGGTTCTGGAAAGACAATCCACCAATACTGTGGATCCTTGGGAGAGATGGAGAAAACATTTTGCCAAAACAATCATTCTTCACATCACCTCTATCCTTAAAGTCCCTATGTCACCAGATCCAGGGAAACAGGATCGACACATGAGCAGAGGAGGAAAGAGAGGCAGACCCAGTTTTCCCAGGAGAACAAATCCTCTGCAGATGCTGGGAGTGACTGGTATAGGACAGCATTTGAGCTGATGCTCAATTGAAACCTAATTGTTAGTAAATAATTATTACCATACAGTGATAGTTAAACCTACTTTGCATGAGAATTCATTATGAGAATGGCAAATAGCAATTGTGACAGAATGAGCTTAAATTCATTCTTACAAATTTATGAAATAACAATCCTATCTATGCAGACTTCATTTACTAGCTGGTAAAATGAGCAGAAATAAAGGAAAGCTAATAGATAAATCCCCTAAGCAGCTCCAAATAAAATGTAAAACTAATGCTAAACTGCACAAAATAAAAGGCATTATTAGCTTTGAGTTTAGTTTGTAACTTTACAACATGCTTATGCTTTTCATTAAAAGTGGTAAGATAATAAAAGTAGCAATCAATAATGAAAACCTATTCTAATTTGATGTTTCTAGACTTTCTAGTTTGTTTCTAAACTTTCTTGATTGTTTTTGTTTGACAAATTCTGATTTTCATCAAAAGGAATTCTCACAGAAAATTCTCACTATCAATTAGCAATTTCCCTCCCAATCATCTGTAAGGGACAAGTGTGGCAGTTCTCTAATGACTTTTTTTATTAGCAAAGACAGACAGTTGGGAACAGGTTGAGTGTCTGTAATTAGCACTGGGCTAGTAAAAAACCAAACCAGAAAATAAAGAAATGTTTATCAGAAGTAAATGCTTGAGTATGTCTGTCCCAACTCTTTTCTTTCACATTTGTTTTTCTTCAAATTTTATGCCAACATGTTCAAACAGCACTTTGTTCCCTCTTTTGTTTCTGCATGTACTGTAAATTTCAGCTCTGCAGAGAAAGGCCACTCCATTCCGTGCTGCATCCATTGAAGACCTTTTTCAGTGCGCAGCTCTGTGAGCAGTGGAGCTAATGATATCTGGCTTCCAGCAGCTCTGTGTCTCTTGGTTGGGCTCTCTGACGTCTAATAAGGTGTGACTGCCAATTAAAGCCTTTCCTGTGGCTGACAGAGTCCTAACAGTGCTGTCCCATGTGGATTCTCAGAGGTCTAATAAAGGTGAGCTCATAGTGTGCTTGCACTTACAGTGAAGGAATGCAGGCACGCTCTCTCCCCTGCCTGACTTTTTTGTTTTCTCAAAACTTGTTAGAACAAAATACTTTCTATCTTCTGGCAATTTCAGTGGAATGGCCACAAATCTCAAATATGACTGAAGATACTCAAATGGACGTACAAACACATATCGAGTTTCTTTGGGAATATGGTCTAAAAACTGCTATTTGCACAGGAGACAACACTTTTCTCAATCAAAGGACTTCTGTCTGAAAAGTGGGTTTGCCTTAAGTGGCATTTTCGTTTCCTTAAAATTGTTAGTGGGTGTAAAGAGCCAACCCCTGAATCATGTCTTGCACAGTATCGGTGGTCTGGCACTGCATCCAGCAACCTATTCTTCATTCATCAGTTTAAATGGTGAGAAAATCAGCTCCTGCACCTTAACTTCTCTGTGTCATGGGCAGTTTTGTACAGAAAGGTTTTGTTCTTCTACCCACTGAGCCACAGCCTGCATCAGAAACTTCACAGCGTCCAGCTGGTGTCAAAATGTGCCATATCTGCCATTGGAGCACTCTCTGCTTGGCACAAAGCAAAGCCTTCAGCCTCTGTTCTCACCATGTACTGGTGTAAGGACAGGCTGGGGGCAAAGGAAGGGTGGACTCTTTGGGAGCCCAGGCTAAAGAAGCACAGCCTTGCTCTGCCACTCTGAGGGCACCTCTCACCAGTAGTGAGAACTTCATTCTCCTCATACAGAGCTAAGATGAGACACAAGGAAAGACTGAGTCCTTCCTCTGCATTCAAAATCACACTGTTCACTGCAAGACAATTTTTATTTTTTTCCCAAGTGTTATCAGTATAAACTTCAACTGGAACTGTCAAACAGAAAGGCAGCTCCATCACTGCCCTGCTCTGCACTCCCATGATTTCAATCTCTTTTAGTTCTTCACTCTGCATGCCATTAAATGACATAAACAATTCCTGAATAAGAATTTTTTTGCCTGATCTAGTCCTCACTTAACTCAGGTGTCATAGTCTTCACTCACTTCAACAGACACTGAGATGGGCTTAAAAGAACAGTAATGAAGTGCATGGAGAACCAGCTCTCTACTTTGCAGTTCTGTAGCCATAAAAAAATGTATAGTGAATTTGCATCAGAGCCCTAATGAAAATTAGAAATAAAGGAGGGAGAGGAGTAATATGATAAACTATCATAGCAAACATTTACTTCACAGGGTTTTGTGGGTTTTTTTATTTTTTGAGATTGGGGGAAGAAAATGGTAGCATCCAAACATTAAGACAAGACATAATGCTCATGAAATGGTATTTTTTTCCCCCTGTCATTTCAAAGTGATAATATTTTTGGAGCCTTACTTTTATTTTCTGATACCCAGGGCATTTTATACCATGTAGAAGAGTTCCTCACAGGGTTTCACATTTGCACAAATACAATAACAATGCTCTCTCATAGATCAAGTCCCACTATTTTGTGGTGGAAAAGCCTGTTTATTCACACACAAAGGGCCATCCTGCTGTTATAAAAATCTCTCAGCTAAATGCTTCAGTAAAAAGCCTGCTGAAGAAAAAATAATAATCAAACTGTCCTGAATCCCTTGAGACTCTGGCTCCAAAAAGGTACCAACAAGAAAGCTCCTTGAAAATGTTACAAAACCCACAAGCAGTCTCATAAAAACAACTGCATTCTGTGTTTGAAGGAGATTTTATCTTACAGAGGCAAAACCCATCACTATTGCTTTCCTATCATGGGTGTCACACTTCCAGAACAGTTTTGTTCTTCCTCAGATCCCTGAGTACTCACACACAACTGGTGTTGGGCAGAAGAGAAAGGCACAGGGCAGATCCAGCTTCATGGCAGCTCTGCCTCTGAGGTGGGGAACGTTCCCACCTTCTTCCCCTGCCTGAGAGAAGAGGAGGGGCATGGTGCAAGGTCTAGAGGCAGCAGGTGTGCATGGGCTGAATACAACTCAGTGAAGACAAGAGCACAGCACCCATAGGAACAGGACTGCAAGGCACTACATCCCACCCAAGACAAGAGGGGGATGAAGATGGGTGAAGCTGGGCTTGAAACAGGGCTCAAGGAAAAGCTGCAGGTTGTCCTGCTGGGGAGCAGCATTATATGGGTGGATTTTAAAGTGCTGCTATGTAGAAAGCCTTGCAGACATCCATGTCTGCAACAGGGGCCAAGTGTGGCCTCTATACATCACAAGAACAGAAATTTGTTTGAAAAGGAACCTGTATTCTTTACACAACAATGAACAATATTCCAGATTAATAAAAGTATTCCATACCAGAATATAATGCTAAAAGACCATCATGAGAAAAGCATACTTCAGAAAGTACCTCTTTGTTCTACCTTTTTTTTTTGTTACATCTGCTAGAAATAATGACTACAGAATCTCTTTCAACAAAAGGTCATTTATGTCAATGGACAGAACACAGAGGATCAGATCACCTGCTGTAATTGCAAATTAATGCTCTACTGCTAATGCATTAACTACACAATATTGATCTACAATTGAATCATACAGGCTACTGTGAAGTGATTTTTACTTTAATATTTCTACGCTTTTATTGCTTTTTCCATAATGCATTTTCTCTTTCCGCTGGAATTTTCTATAATTGTTTCCAATTTTAATTTCCTACAGCAAGATGACTTTAAAAAATGTATGTCTCTTTCAAAGGCTTGCAAAAATCTAACAAACCATCAATGTGGCATGGTAAATCACATACATGATGCAAAAAGATGAAAAAAAATCCATATACATGTTATTTTGATAAATTGAGGCTTTAAAAAAGCTTACTTAAATTAAAAATAAAATACTTCAGCTTCACTGGAAGCCTGTAGTAATGACCCATTCCTCAGAAAGATGCAGCTAGATATTTCTGGAGCTTTTGGTATGCAATGAGTGCAGGATTACCTCTGTAAATAAAATTTTTTTTAAAATTTCATGCCTGTACTGAAAAGGGATTGGTGGATTTGTGTATGTTAAAAAATAATATAGTGCTATGGAATCAGTTGAAGAATGATTTAAATGTTTCAACATTTTAAATGAAAAATTAAAAAAACAAGTGGGGTCTTTTTGCAGGTGCTTCTGAAGTCCATAAAGGGGAAGAATACTGTTAAACTGCTGTATGAAATTTTAATCCCAGCTACTACTGACTATAATGATCCTGTTTGTTTTCTATACCTGCTGTAAACTTCCTTACACACAAACCTTTTGTAAGTAATGACACTAAGATGTTGCACTCCATCTTCTAAAGTAGGGGAGAGAACACATTTTGAATACTGAAACTCTCCCCAAACCATTTCCCAATATAACTTCTTAAGATCACTTGAGGTGGTTATGGCATATAGCAAAATATGGCTTACCACCTGACTCCTGACTTGCATTCCTGTGTATGATGATTTTCTAAATGGAAAATAAATCCCCATGTTTTAAAAATAAAAGCAATTGGAAAAAATAATGGAGAACTGATTGTAGGCGGAATAGCTGCAGAGGAAAACCTGATCTTGCTTTTAATGGAAGAACATTTATTATTCATAAACCTTTCCTCTAACAGATATGCCACATTGCAATTAAATCAACTCACACAAAGCCTTCTTATTATCCTGGTCCATGAATGTCACACTCCCATGGCAGAGAAGACACAGGACTCTTGTTAAGCCATAATGAAGGGAAGCCCAGTGGCCAAGCAAGTGCTGTTCTCCCAGGCTCTCTAGCTGGGCTCTGTGGATGGATCAATACAGTCTGTGCTGCATAGTGGTATCAGACTGCATTTAATGCTGGGTGATCTGACATTCCCTACCCTTTTAAAATACTCCACATGAGGAATTCTGTGTAGCAGGGTGATGATAGTAGTGGCAGTATGCATTCCTCAGTCTTGAGCCCACCGCCCATTTGGCACAGCTGAGTACAAAGCTCACTCCAGCACTGCCAAAGCCCAGGCTGTTTGCTTTCTGCCTCTGGATCAGTCATAAGGTGTCCCTGTGGTTTTGGAAAGACGAAGTCAGACGACAAAATGTGCAGTTCTGTGCCAGTCCAAGCATCTATTCAGAACCACCTCCAACAGTGTCCAAAGCAGATACTTTAGATAAGGCTATGGGACACACATAATTCCTCCTGAACAGTCTCAGCTTCTACCTGCTAAACCCAGGGCCTTGCTATGCAGTGAATCTTAATATGCTGAATCATTCAGTAGGTCACATTATTTGATGCTATCTCCAAATTCTGTACTTGCTCTGTATTTTGGTACTGAGAAAGCAGAAGTGAACTGTCAAAGCTGTTATGATATGCAACAGAGGTTGTGACTGTTGAAGGAACAACTTGGGCATTTGATATAAAGGATATGAGAGAGAGATTGGGATTCAGGGAAGAAGTATATTAGCTGCCTATTTGTATGACCTTGTTAAGAAGGAAAACAACAGCAATGATTCTCATTATCCTAATTAGGTTCCAAAGATGACCTGTGAAGATGAGGCTGTCTTCTCTATCACGACGTATCTTGTCTGAGCAACAAATAGAAGTTTCAGTCTAGATACAGTCAAGTACATTTCTTCTAGGACTGTCTATAAAGATTACTCATTTCCCTCTCCCTTCTGTTTGTCCTTCCCAACATGAGGAAAAGACTTATGGCCTGTATTCACAATCTTGCATGAAGTTTACTAACTGCTTATTTTTAAATAAATGCAATTGAACTAGTTCAGACCCTTACCTACACAGCCACTTTAG
The DNA here is from genome assembly GCF_000695815.1 of Acanthisitta chloris. Classification (NCBI taxonomy): domain Eukaryota; kingdom Metazoa; phylum Chordata; class Aves; order Passeriformes; family Acanthisittidae; genus Acanthisitta; species Acanthisitta chloris. The sequence goes on from NW_008668679.1 coordinate 72,918, forward strand.
AATCTGAGATTTATCTGAGATTAGTTTAAATGACTTCCCTACTTTAGTGAAACTGAAATAAGCCACTCAAACTGAGGATAGGTTTGATCCAGAGGAGTTTAAAATCAGTTCTAGAGATGATTTAGGTTAAACTGGTGAAACTTAAGGACAAGAAAAGAGTTTTTTCACCATCTCTGGGAAAAATCTGCTGAAAAGAGAAATTGCTCTGTAAAGGGCAGTAGAAGAGTATAGATCCAAGTAACTTCTGGAAGTCAGTTTCAGAGAACTTATCACTAAAAAGAAAAGAATAATTAATGTTTTGTAAATCAAATATTCTTTCTCTTGAGCACTGACTGGGATGTCTGCATTAAATTATATTTCAGAATTTCCCATTACCATTGGGGTAAACCAACAAAAAAAGAGAAGAGAAATAAAAAATAAACAGCTACACGATTTATATAAAGGAAAAACACATAAATGACATCAAAAACCTTCATTTTTAGTCATTCAGAAACAGATACAGCAGGCATAGAACAGAAAATCATTCCACACTGTGTATTTTAGATCATGTAAAATTGTTACGGACAAAGCCATCGAATCTGCAGCTCTATTAGCAATAACAAATGAAATGCATCTGGAGCACTAAAAACATTTCCTTGGCAATCCTTTTTTTTTTTTTTTTGTAGACAAATGCTTCTCTGTAATTTGCACCATTACTTAGTATTTATATAGAAGGAGCTCTCAGACCATTGTGTAAGGAAGGTAGACCTTTTGTCTGTCAATGCAAAAAAAGAGTTGGAAGCACTTTCATACAGCTAAAAAAAAAAGAAATGGTATTATTATATTCAAAGAACATAGGAAGTATATAAAAAAGCAGTAGCCTTCTACTTCAGCTCCAAGAGATGCTAACTTTGATGTGCATTAAAAAAACCCAACCAAACCTAAACACTGAGTTGGCTTTTTTTTTTTTAAACATAGCAAACAAATGACTAATCTCAGCAGTCACTGTAGCTGTTTAAAAAGGCTGGTCACACTCAGTCTAATTTCAATGTCAAAGTGAATTGTGGGAATGAAACCACTCCAGTCATCCCATGGAGTGACACAAAGCCAATATCCACAGGATCCACAGCTGCTGTTGTCTATGGTGGGACCTACAGATAAAGGGGCATCTACCAGAATGTAACAATATATAATGGAATAATATAACATAAAGACCACCTGCTCCTCAGCCATTCTAACATGTATGCTGCAGTGGTGCCCTGACATGCCTAGAAGAGCAGGTAAGGGGCTGATTTCCAGCCAGTTTTCTGGTGCCCACAATACCAGGCCATCAAGACTTTCTTCCTTGACAAGGACTAACTAACCATGCCTGTCTAGCAAGGACTTCAAAACAACCCACCAAGCAATGTAAACAGCCTCCACTATTGTATGCAGTTTGACACCTCACTCCAATGCAATGCCAGCACCATATGCAGGAGCTACACCTCTACACCTCCTGTTTCAATAAACATGCTTAAGGGACACAGACGCCTAGATAAACAAGAGTTACTTTAAACTAGCTCCCTGTGAGACCAAAGTAGTACTCTTTGAAAGCCCTCTCCCCTTGAGAAGGCTCTTTGCAGAAAAATAAAGCTGAGAATAAAGGAAGAACAGATAGCTCAAGCTTAACTCTGTGCCAACCCCGTTTGTATGACAAGGGAGAAATGTTTAAATTTTAAATCCTGTAAGTCAGAGATAAAAAGTGGTAACAAAATCGTGGCTAGCCTTTTCCCAGATTGGTATTGCAACACCCAAAGTTGTCTTTTGGCAACTCCTCCTCCTCCATCTGAAATGAATGTCTCTTAGCAAGAAGCGTGAAATTAAAAACATGAAAATTCCTTTCAATGGTATAAAACCCCCCACTATCTGAATGTCTGAAAGGAAGATACATTGTGATCTTAATTACAGTTATTTCAATTTTAACATTTTTAGAGAAAGAAAAGGTACCTGTAAAACAGAAGCCCCACTGTGCAGAAATTGAAGCCCAGTTTCAGCAGAATCAATTCCTCCAGTTGCTAAGATGGGAAATCCTGGGAGAGCACGGGCTATGGCAGACACTGCACGGAGGGCAATGGGCCTAATAGCATTTCCTACAGAAAATCAGAACATTTTGTTAGCAACATCAGAACAGACACTGATGTAACTAGCACATCCCTCATGGTAGGAACATCAGGAACTAACATCTAATTTTGAAGTGCAGAGGTAATATTCATTTATAAACTGACACCAAGTGGGTTTCAAATGGTATCAATACTTGTAAAGCATTATGCATTTGGCTGAAATACAGAAAATGGCAGAAACATTTGGATTAACATTGCAAAGCTGGCTTGAACATTTTAGTTGATGCTCAAAACAAAGACTAACAATGTCTGAGACACAAAGCAATACTTTACCACACAGTACACCGTAAATAGTGATTTATGTTTCTACATAAAGAATCAGGTTGATTTTTTGAATGTAGATGTAGTCCAAGTAAGAGCGAATATCTCATTTATTTATGTCCAACTAAAAATTGTTTAAAAGTGCCATTTCACTGCACTTGACATTTCATTTATTTTTTATTCCCCTCTGGATGTTTGCAGATTCAGATAATCTTTAAGTAAGCCTCCTTTAACTATTAACATAATAGTAAAAAGCTCAAAAGAATAAAGTATATTCATTTATGGTAGTTTCTCCAAGACTGGAGCTTGCATTTCTAATAGTTTATAGAGGTTGAGTCAGACAATTCCCTGCTATATTTAGAGGACATACAACTGAAATCTCACTACACTGTGCATGCAATGCATCTGTTTTGGCTACATCCTATTGATGGTATGCAAGTATTTAAAATATGCTCATTAAATGATGGATAGCATAGACAGCTGACAGGTTGAGTTATTTATTTTTTAGGCTAGTTGGGATTTCTCTTGATAACTCCCATATTATTAAAATTTCAACTTAATTTAGAGAACCTTTAGGATAATTTGATGTCATCATTGGACAACAATACAGTAGTGGAAGGGAGGGACACATCACTCCCAGAGGAACTGCCTGGCTGTGGCAGTGACTGTCAGCCTTTTTTTTTTTCTCCCTTCTCAGTGCTGCATTAGGTAACTTGGGTAAATAACATGACATAAATGCTTCTGAACACCCTCCATAGGTATTTTTATAATCTTTAAAACTTTGACCTTCTGCGAGAGAAAAATAACCAAAGGGGAAGGAAGAAAGAAATAAAACCAATGCAATGAATAAAGCAAGAGTGACAAGAAACCACAAATAAGAGGCGTGGGAAAAGAGCCCAGGCAGAAACAGTAGCTGCTGCATCACCACACCTCTGCTTAGATGCCTGACCAACATCTTCATCTTGAGACAAAAATTCCATCGGGACAAGCTGTGTTGGCATTCTTTATCTCCCTTTTCTGAGACAGAAGTCCAGCAGCCTGCTGGCTGGATTTTAATATAAGAAAGTCTGTAGTGAAGGGTTAAACTGCTTTTTCACAAGCTGACCTGTCTCACTGAACCCCAGCACCTACCCTCCCTCCAGCATCCCTTCAGTGCTTCCTCTCAGGCAGAGTTTTACTGGTCTCTACAAAGGACCTACTGTTGGCTCAGGATTTTGCTCTCTAGAAAGAGCCTCTGCTGTGCTTTGTGCATCAGGTAGGACCTCCCAGTCTAGCTGCAAGGGTCAGTGAGGAGAATGATCCCACACAAGTTCAGGTCACAAAACCTGTCATGTTTTGCTTTAAATAGGACAGCTGCACTGTCATTTTGTCAAGGAACTGTTTTTCAGGGTAATTTTCCATTATGGAAAACTGAAATTTGGTTTGTCTTGACCATTAAAAACACTCTGTCTTCAGCTCACAGTGCCCTTTCCAACATATCCCTGCCCCTCACTGTAATCCCAAGAGACAACACTGAATTCTCAGGAGAACCTGGTCCATCAGTATTAAACACATTCACACCCAAAAGCTCAGCTAAGCTGTCTCTATTGACACTTGCTCTGGAGTCAGCACAAAATTATCTTCTTGGGCAATGACAACTTCTGCTGCCTCAGGACAGACATCTTCTCATTAAATACTTAATAGAACACCTCATCTTTCTTCAACAGCTGGTCTTTGCACCTGAGCAAAAAACAGAATAACCACTGCCTGACCAGACAGACTTTTCCATCTGCCATCAAGATACACTGGATATTCTTCCATCCCTGTATTAGGGATCAGAACTGCTCACAGGCTTTACATAGATACTTCTTGCAAAGTACTAGTTTAACAGAGACTAGAGACACAATATTATCAGCAACTAAACTTGCATTTGCATAAATGGATGACCTCATCCAAGATGCACAATTGATGTGTTTTCATGAAAACTAGAGCCTGATTCATAAAAATTAGAAAGCTCACCGTAACTGCCTTAAAGAATCTAAGATCACAACAGAATAGATCACAGAAAGGAGCTGGAGTTGAACAGAAAATTTCCGTAGGACACTAATGACTATTTGCCATCATTTGAGCTAGATTGGTTGTAACATGTTTGAAAGGAACAGAATGATTCTCTGAAAGAGGATGACTGCTAAGTGTCCAAAAACCAAATATTATGACAGAATTAATGGTCCAGTCTTAGAGAAATGCTTGAGAGAAAAGTAAAAAAAAAAAGAAACCATGCTGTTTGCTCTGATAGATTGATTTATAAAGCCTTTTGGAAGGCATAAGGCCAAAACATACACTATACAGCCAAAACCACTGAAAATAATCTCATCGAAAAACAATAGTTCATGAAATTCTTCAAATATTCAGTGTTTGAAATTGAAGCTAGAAGTAAGCATCAGACTTGCTATATTGCTTTCAGGCACTGACACAGCTGCTCCAGAGTCTTACTGGGATGAGGTAGTTGTTTATTAGAAAGGTGAAAGAATACAGACACTGGTAACTCTGACATCATGTGGCTATAGGGAAATTTCTTCCAATCTGCATGAGTTAAAACCTGACATCTGCCTTGAGGCATGAAGGTTTATACTCTTTTAACCTCAATGTACCTCTTAGAGTTTGCATTCAATCAGTTTTAAAACCTTATAGACCCTTGACCTTAATGATATCTTGTAGCAAAGAGTTCCACAAGAAAATATTTCCAGAATATAATTGTTCTTCAGATTGATTAAATTAGCCACCTCACTTAAATGACTGTCTCTATACAATGGTCAGTAGAGAAAAAGGAGAAAATGACAGTTTATTTAAGGTTTCAGCTCAATAGGTAATCAGAAAGACCTCCATTCAGCCCAAAGAAATCAAGTATATGATTTGATGAAGTCTAGCAGAGATGGCAATGAGACTTAGAATGTATTATGGAACATAGGTAGTTTTTAGTACTAGATGCACTTGATATTCATAATATGAGTTATTACTTTCATTTGGTGATTAGTAAATTAGTGATAAATTGGTATGATTGCAAAAGTATTCCATTCATTTATAATTCACCCAAATGAATTTAAAAACATTACAGGAGTGCTTCTGATGAGAGTAAATAAATGGCTGTAATGACAATCAGAGGGTTGACTAAGATGTCACCAATCATCCCAGCATTTTTTTTTATAGTCTACAGCACATGGAACAAGCACAACATAAGGTGAAGCCATTCTCCCAAACATTTCTTGAGCAACAGTTCAGAAGCTTCCCACTCTGTAACAAAAGCTGCTGGTCTGGAATATAATGTAATTTACTTGTGATAAAGATCCCACTGCCTAATGAAATGGTGAAACAACCTTCCAGATTAAAGCAAAAAACCCAAACAAAATCAAACAAGAAAGAATACAAACAATAGTGATGCCAAGCTATTAAAAAAAAAAAGGCAAATAAAAAAAAGGCAAATGAACATTCAATTTGATCTAGAGTCTCTATTTTCTTGTATTTTGTATGAGTAACCTAGGAAGGTAATAAATTCCATTACAGAGATTTGTGGAGAAGGAGTTTTTAAAAGGTTGAAATAAAGGAGATTTAATGCCAAATTTTAAAGGAGCTGTAAGTAGTAGGGGGAATTTGCAGAATGTTGTCTGATAAATCCAACGGTATTTAAGAAGCTGAGGTACAAATCCAGCATGCATTTGAAAGACAGCTCACATACTAAAAGATAAGCATCTACCACATACTTTGACACATTGGGACCTGTAATTCCACTAGTTAAGCACCCGTAGCTGAGGAAACTGCTGATACGGTACTCTCTTGATAGGAGTGTTACAGCTGCTACCAGATGCTAGATGTGGCTATCATTTACCTTGCTGCAAAATAATGAGATTTAATAAACAAAGTCCATTTATCCAGACCTCAGGCAGGGGAGTGAGATATAAAAATGAAAGACAGACAGAAAAATACCTTGTGGAGATGACATGCTACTCTATATTGAAATCTGCTCTTTCAAATCTCATTAATTATGGAACAAATACTTGCTATTATATGAACAATGAAATAATTATATGATGTCATGTTTTCTTGCCTTAAAAAAAGAGCTTTGGCTCTATTTTTCTATTAGGGTCATAATTCTTCTCATTCTGTGCAATGTAAAGTAAAATTACTTTTTAGTTTTCATTATACTACACTGCAGTTCTTTAGAAATTTAATATGAGTTTTAAACCACTGAGTCTGAATACTACAAAGAAAAAACAGCTGATGTATTGTTGTTGATTAATAAATTACTGCTAAAGTCTGTGCTGCTAAAACATATAAAACACAAAAATCTCAGCAACATCACCTTTCTTCCCTCTATAGATGCCTTCTTGGAAGACAACTGACATTGTTATCTCCCTGGCTGCTAAAGTTTATAAAGCTAATGACAAAAGAAGCCAATGACAGCAAATACCAGACTTGGGTGAAAAGCATTACATAACTGAAATGCTCTGGGAAAGTTCAGGCATTGTAGACGATCAATCCAATGCTGCAAGACGTAACTAGATAAGGAAGTTTGGGAAATCAGAAAAAAAACCCCAGAAAACATAATTCTTTGTTAAGACATTGTCTGCATAACGTATATGTTGCCTAATACTGGTTGTCATAGTACTTTATATAATCTCATTTACAAACAGTCCAAGCAAACATGCAGGTTACACTCAATCCAGTTGCATGACATTCCTTCTGATTGCAATTATTCTGCACGTTCTTTCTCTCTCCCACCTGTAGGTGGCCACCATAAGCTACACTTATCAAATAACTCATTAGCAGGGTTTTCAATACTGTCATATCCAGATAATTAGCAATTTATTTAAATAACCAATTTCTGTGGAAATAATTGCCATGGAATGCCCTGAACCTACTTTTTATAAACTATAATAAAAGTGTTAAGATAATCCCTGACATTTGCAAATGCCATTAGTTCACCTTTCCTTTTGATAGTGCTGTGGCATTATGTTTAAACAATTACCCGATAACGCAGCAGTTTAATGAAACAGTGTAGCAGACACATCCTTCAAAATGGCCAGAGAATGCATTTATATGCAGAAGAAAAACCAATGAATAGATGTGTTTAGAGAGAAAGACTATCCGCAGCTGTTAGGAGGTTCTCCAAATGGGACACACAATATTCAGCACACCAAAAAGTATAGAAGATGCCCAAAAAGCAAGTGCAAGATGGACCTTGCCACAGCTTAAATGGTGCACAGTCCAGCACTTCTCAGGATCCTGAAAAGACACTTCTCACTGCTCCCTGTCTATTTCCCTGCCTGGTCAGTCTTTCAGTCCATTATTACCCATTAATAGACATTTGTCACAATCACTAACAATAATGTACTCAGCCGCTGGTTATTTCCAAGCAAAACATTTTAGTTATTCATTTACCAAATGGAGCGTCCAAGGGAATATTCATTTTACAGGATGCCTCTACATCAGTTAGTCTACATCTTCAAAGTGATGGCTATCTAATGCTTCATTTTATGGACGACTTGTGAAGGGTGATGCGCCAACACTACCAAATTAATGGTAAAGGTTCTGCTGACTACAGTGAAGTCAGGACTTTACCATAAGATTTTAGAATAAAGTTAATGATTCTGCAGATTTGAAACAATTTCCCTCTCACTCTGCTATAGCAGGTTCTTGAAACCATATCAATTGACTGCATTCTACTCATTCTGTCAGCATATCATGACTATCTTGATAAACTAATGGTGTGTTAACAGTTTCTTCGACAACTATTTCCTCCTTCCTTTTTATTTCAAAGCTTACTTCTCATTTGATTCTGTTTGGGATACCTATGGTTTTAAGTCCAACTTGTGACTGGAAAAAAGAAGCAATCATTTTGCTTCATCTTTCCTTTTAAAAGAAGTTAGCAACCAAATAGAAAAAAAGGTGGAGCTTTCGTAATCTTGGAGAAAAATCAGTGTCCTTTTTAAGATTTATTTTTACCATCTTTGAATTAATATGAATGATTATTTATGCTCTTGCAGATGAAAGTTCATAAAACCACCAGAGTTCTCATTCAATAAATGTTTAGCAGTCATCAGAGACTTCTCTCAATTAAAAATGTTAGAATCAGAGAAAGAGAGAGGGAAAAATTAAATTTTTCTTATCTGTAAATATTATTTATCCAGAAAGAGCTGGGGGAATTTTCACTCATATCAAACTTCAGTAGGAAAAATCAAGAGGACAGATACAAATTGTTTTGTGAATGCTGCAAGAAGTGGTTAAACATTTCCTAACGAAGCCATTCTTTCACTGAAAACTACAGATCCCCTAAAAATCGATACTTCTGGTCATCAGCATGAAACCTAGCAAAGCATTTTCTGTTGCAATTTATCAGATGCTCATTATTTAATTTCAGTCATGCTTTCTGTTTTGGTTTAACTTGAAGCTGGAAATTGTCTGACAGCATGCTTTACATGTTCTTTGCTTTGCTCAGTTTGCCCTTTCTTTCCCTTGATGGCTTCCCTATTGCTCCCCATCATGACTCGGAGCCTGAGTCAGCTGCTCTGGTGCAGTGGAGGTCAATACCATGTGCTGCTGAAGGAGGTCTTGGCACCTTTAGCACTGCACTCCTCCTCTGGCTAGGATAAACCTTGCCTTTTACCAAGAGAGTGCTAGTGCTAATCAAATAAAACAAATAACGATGTAACACTAATGAAAAGATAATAAAAGTAGTGCTAATACCCAATGTATGCTCCTAACATGATACAAAAAGACACCTGAATAGGGCCAGCATAATACTCAAGGAATAGCCTATCCAAAAAATACTGCCCCATTACCAGGCAAGACCACTGCAGCCATCACAGAAGGATAAATGAGTTCCTGCCAAATTCTGCTGGGCAATCCTTCCCCTTGAGAGATGTAAGTACTTCACTTTATCACTTGGTATATCTCACTGCCCTTTTTTTTGGTGCAGAGACCCAAAGCCTAGTAGAAATGTTTGTGGCTGTTTATGCATAAGCTTACAGATTTGTTCAAAGGCAGCCTTGCCTCTGTCAGCCTTGGCAGTGCTCCCTTTGTTTGAGATAGTTTTAACCTCCTTAACAACAACTACCATGGTCAACATGACCCTGGTACAAGAAAGTGGAACAGGCATGTCTACATGTCTGTGCCAGTACTTTAGCACATACATAATGCTAATGGCACAAAGGCAATTTAGTACATCTAAGGCCACACTGGAAGAGCAGTGACTGGCTGCTGAGCAGGGACTTGAGGCTCCTACACTGTATTTTTTTAAAAAAACAACAAAACTGACAAAATGCAGTACAACAACTTTTCAGGTTATTTACAAAGCCTGAAGCATACCTTGTGCTGTTTAATAACCACTTGTCTAAAAAGTCCATTACAGACAGGGAAGCAGAACTTTTGAAAGCACAGTGAACTAAAGAAACAAGGTCTAGGTAAATAGAAAGCTCAGATAAGGTATTTCTTTGTCCCTTTATGTAACTCAAGTTAATCCTTGTCCTAGTTTGAGGTGTATCTATTTTATTTTGCCTATCCCTCTATTTTATCTATCTCATCCAGTTGTTACTATCTAACAATAAGTAATTTTTTGTAGAGATATATTTAGATCTATTTATAGATACATAAAATATATTAAAAATATGTTGGCTCAATGACAGACTTTTGTGAAACAAATTACTCAGTTTGAGCAGAAAACACTGTATTTGCCTGTGCAATAGTGTCTACATATGCATCTACCATATTATTATTACATATCCATATAATCTGTGTGAGAATATATATATACACACGCACACTCAGTAGATGTATTTCCATATTCACATATACATAAAACAGTGGATGACACGTCCCCTGATAAAACCTGTTATTTCAACACTTCAAGTGAAAAGTGTTAAAATAAATGGCTCATCACATACAATGTGTTAAAATAAATGTTTATTTCAACACTATGTGTATCATAGCCATTTATTTCAACACTTCCCATTTCTCAAGACTCACACAACCAAGAGTAGGAGAACCGATAGCTACACCTAAGGTAGCTGAAGCACACAGCCCTACTCTGCTTGCCATAGGATGAGTAGGAAGTTATTTGACACTTTTTTCCTCCCAGCAATAAATGGAAACTACCTATCTTGACTGTTCATGGGGATCTGCATGTGTCTGTAAGCTGGTGGGCTGTAACATCATTTGGAAAAAAGGGCCGTACCAGAGTCTGTTGAGATATTTGGAAAGCAAGCTGCTGCTACCAGAGTAGGGTTGGGAAAAGAAGCAAAGCATGGGGGCTTTAGGCAATTTCACTTTGCAATTTTGGAGTTTGACATAAAAATCAACTCGGCAGAGATTTATGTGAACAAGAGCAAACACTATTCATACTGAAGGCTGGATGGGATGTGATTTTTGCATGACCAGATACAATCTGGTGATCAAACTATGAGTTAGCAGAGAACATCTGGCTTCTCACTATATCC